>NC_091459.1:143186198-143251198 GCF_027789765.1 Dendropsophus ebraccatus | reverse complement strand
CTGCTGCCAAGAAATGCTATGGAGGCCGCACTCAGCGCTTTACTACAACAACACACACAGGATGAAATAACATATTGGTAAACGGGTATCCAGGATTTAAAAAAAAAAACAGCTACTGTCTTGCAAAAAAACAAAAGTGCCGCCCTTGTCCTCAGGTTGTGTGCTGTATTACACTTCAGCCTCGATAACTTTAACCCCTTAAATATGGAGCCAATTTCGATTTTTGCACTTCCGTTTTTTTCCACCTTGTGTTTAAAAGGCCATAGCACTTGCATTTTTTCACCTAGAGACCCACATGAGCCCTTATTTTTTGCGCCACTAATTGTACTTTGCAATGACAGGCTGAATTTTTTCATAAAAAACATTCCAAAACTAGGATGGTCCGAACCCTCCGAGGTTCGGGTTCGAATGAATCAGATACAGCGGGAGGACCGCCTGGAAAACTGGGATACAGCCTATGGCTATGGCTGAATCCCAGTTTTCCAGGCGGTCCTCCCGCTGGATCCGCTCGCTGCACGGAGCGAGCAGACAGTGGGAATCATTACCGAGAACTCGGTTCGGACCATCCCTATTCAAAACCAGAAAAAAAGTAAATGTGTGGTGAAATTGAAAAAAAACAAACGCATTTTGTTTATTTGGGAGGTATTTGTTTTTACGCCGTTCACCCTGGGTTAAAACTTACTTGTTAAATATGTTCCTCAAGTCATTATGATTACAACGATATGTAACATGTATAACTTCCTGGCTTGCTTTTATCCTTTGGCCTATGGGGCTGTGTTAGGTGTCATTATTTTGCCCCATGATGTGTTCTTTCTATCGGTACCTTGATTGCGCATATACGACTTTTTGTTCGCTTTTTATTACAATTTTTTCTGGATTTGATGCGACCAAAAATGCGCAATTTTGCACTTTGGGATTTTTTTGCGCTTACGCCGTTTACCGTGCGAGATCAGGAATGTGATTAATTAATAGTTCGGGGGATTACGCACGCGGCGATACCAAACATGTTTATTTATTTATTTTTATTTATAACCTGGGAAAAGGGGGGTGATTTGGACTTTGGGGAGGGGTAAGTTTTATCAATAATAACACTTTATTTATTTCATAAACTAGAAGCCCCCCTGGGGTTAGGGTTATTCCCCCTGGGGTTGGGGTTATTCCCCCTGGGGTTAGGGTTATTCCCCCCTGGGGTTAGGGTTATTCCCCCTGGGGTTGGGGTTATTCCCCCTGGGGTTAGGGTTATTCCCCCCTGGGGTTAGGGTTATTCCCCCTGGGGTTAGGGTTATTCCCCCTGGGGTTAGGGTTATTCCCCCCTGGGGTTAGGGTTATTCCCCCCTGGGGTTGGGGTTATTCCCCCTGGGGTTGGGGTTATTCCCCCTGGGGTTAGGGTTATTCCCCCCTGGGGTTAGGGTTATTCCCCCTGGGGTTAGGGTTATTCCCCCCTGGGGTTAGGGTTATTCCCCCCTGGGGTTAGGGTTATTCCCCCTGGGGTTAGGGTTATTCCCCCCTGGGGTTGGAGTTATTCCCCCTGGGGTTAGGGTTATTCCCCCCTGGGATTAGGGTTATTCCCCCCTGGGGTTAGGGTTATTCCCCCCTGGGGTTAGGGTAATCCCCCCCCCGGGGGTTAGGGTTATTACCCCTGGGGTTAGGGTTATTCCATTACGGCGCAGAACCCAGCCGGCAGAGGATGTGTGGATCGCTCCTCCGGGACAATGTCCCGGGGGGGGCAATCCACCCCACTAGACCACCAGGTATAAGGGACAGCAAGCAATCAGATGCAGCTGTCAACTTTCACAGCTGCATCTGATTGCTTGATTAGCGGGCTACATGCCGCACCCGGGACCGCGGCGTTTCAGAGCGGGGTCGCCGCCCGGCCCCCGTTTGAAGTCACCGAGGCGACCACAGGTCGTAAATATACGCCCTGTGTCGTTAAGGGGTTAATGGAACTGATCTGCGATACTACACCCAAACTGAGGACAGGAGTGGTGCTGTAAGCCTACCTAACCCCTTTAACCCCTTTAACACCGCCTTTCCTTTTAAGATTAAAGATGAGGCCCTGGCTTCTGTCAGTTTCCCAGTCTAAGTTGTGGTCTGGACGCAGGACACATGTACCTAGACACTGTTTCTTCTCAAGCAACCTCACTTAACACTTTGCAGTGTTAAACCTTCACTAGAGAGGACAAGTCAAGGATCATCCTAATCCACGCCGTGGACAAGGAGAGACACAGTGCAGAACAGTATCCATAAAGAAAGTAAAGGAACTGATCCAGATAGAGCAAAGTTGCTAGAAGCCTATGAACTCTATCTCGCAGCACGGGTGTAAGCAGGGAACCCCCAGAATTTTGCTCATCCCAGGTAACAAGGTCTGGGGCTTGGGTCACCCTCTAGGACAGGTCATTCGACACTGGTGGGCAATAGGTGGTGCATAGACCAAAGAGTCAAAACACAGGCACAAGTATTCTCTCTCTTCTCAAGTATTCTTCTATTTTTACCTCCGAAGTTCTGGCAGAGAACAGTACTACTTGGGTTGGGACTCTCTCGACATCCTCCTCTCTACTCTTCTGATCCTTTCTTCTACTTCTCAGCACGCAGCTCAGTCAGCACGACTGTAACACTCTCTCTACTCTCAATACAGATCTGGATCCTAAAGTATTAGGTATCTTATCAAGTATTGTATCAAGGCAAAGCTGTATTATCTACTGCCTTCCCGTAAGTATCTTCAGAGTAAATAAGATTTTATTTATGCTAAAGATACAGCACACACACACTCCTTGGGTCATCTCCCCTATGTGTGGATAGCAGTACCAATAGTCTGAGTGAGTCACTATTCCACTCTGGACCACCGTGATAAGTACCCAAGGGACCCCACAACAACACGGCAGTTCATTGACCACAGGGGAACAAGGTATAGCAGGCCCCTTAAAATAAAAGCATGTGTGCCACCATACCTGTGTGCAACCGGCACTGGTGTCACGACATAACATCACTGGGCATGGCTATATCTCGGCCAACCACCATAGAACTGGTGTCACACCTAACCATCTGGAAAGTGATCGGGGGTCACCACAAATGGTTTCCTTGGGACACACCCTATAAACTATCTAGTTGGGGAGTATGTGTGTCTGGGGGTGGGTCCTTTGTCGGGGCAGACAGCATGCCAGACACAGCCCTATTCCACAGGAACGATAATCGGCCGAATCGACCCCCTTTGGCCCGATTCAGCCGATTAATGCTGGGTGAAATAGAGAGAACGATCAGCCGATGATCGTGTCATCGGCTGATCGTTCATTTAGGGCCAGACCTAAAATCACCGTTCCCCCACCGCACATCACTACGGTGGAATAGCGGTGCACGGCAGGCGACCGCCGATTTGAGAAGCGCAGCATACATTACCTGTCAGGTCTTCTCCTCCGCTCTTTCTTCCTCTCCGGGTCCCGCGCGCTCTAGCTTCAGAATGGCCTGTCAGCTGACGGAACGCTCAGCCAATCACAGGCCGGGACATTGGTAACGTTGTCCCTGCAGCCCTCGCTCAACGATCATCGATTGGCGCTCGTTTACATCGTTGATTGGGCCCTGCTTGGCCCGTGGAATAGGGCCCTTAAGGTGTGCAAATTCAAGACAATCTTTTCTGGAACAGGTAATTCTTCCACATTACAAGAGGCACTATGTCTATGAAACACAATAGTCAAGAATAGCCTAAAGCAGAGGTTACCCTTCATAGGGTGGGGTAGACTTTGCTCTAGCCCACACCCTAACACTAGTCTCATGTTGTCCTCCCTGAGGGTTATGATGCAACTGGTTGGGTCACATTAAATTCCCAACAAAGTATGCTTTCCATTGACTCCTGCAGGAAGTGGTGTATTCTCTCCAGTCTGACACAGTGCTCTCTGCTGCCACCTCTGTCCATGTCAGGAATTGTTCAGAGTAGCAGAGAATGTCTATGGGGATTTGCTGCTGCTCTGGACAGTTTCTGACATGGACAGAGGTGGCAGCAGAGAGCGCTGTGTCAGACTGGAGAGAATACACCACTTCCTGTAGGACATATAGCAGCTGATAAGTACTGGAAGGCTGGAGATTTTTTTTAAACAGAAGTAAACTACAAATCTATATAACTTTCTAAAACCAATTGATTTGGGGGGAAAAAGGGAAAAAAAAAAAAGAAAGATTTTCAATGGAGTAATTTTTGACTTCCGCTCCACTCATGGTCTTCAAAGTATCTGTAATCCTTCCTTTTGCCTCTAGACTGCTGCCTGGCATTGGGAACCTTCTCGGTACAGTATACAGCTTATATATAACTCTAGGCTTGATTTGTTTTTTCAGGTATATATTTTGAGTTCAGCGGAGGACATCTTATTAATAGCGCAGACCACAAAGCCGACATAATTGCCGATAGAGCCAACGACTTAAGAACATTAGCCTTTTAATAAAAATGTTACGTTCGGACTTGTTTGTTTAAGTATCTGTGTCACTCTAGACGGTATTATTCCCATCTCACATGATGTCTTAGACCCCAGAGAGTTGATCCATCCAAGACATTGCCTGAGGCTCGGAGAAATGACTTCACTTGCCTGAGGTCACGTAGAAACGAAGCTGAAAATTAAACTGACTTCACCAAAAAACTTCAAAGTCTTCCACATCACCGTCGGACAAATCACTCGGCTTATGTCATCTGTATTAATCTGAAAACTGGAACGAAACCCCATTAGACTAAGTCATCTCCAGGTTCTTTTTGTTTGCGACATGTGTTCCTCAGTAGAAGGAGCCTAATTGGAGCGCAAGCTGTTCCGGCAATACCTGGAAACGGAGAAGGAAACCTGTTTTCGTAACGCATTGACGATGTCATTCACTCGAGTAGAAAGTGTTTTTGACAGGGTGTTTACTCTTCATTGTAAGGAGAGCTCCGTCTCGGCGGGGCGGCTGAGAATGCAATTGACAGCGCGTTTCGTACGTCAGTCGAGAAGTTTTGATTTGTCGTGGTATCGTGTTTCCCTGCGAAGAACAATAATACGCGAGGAAAGGAGAACTCCGGGATGTAAATATTTGAGTTAAGGTTCAGATCCTACAAATCGGAAAAAGTCGAACACGTTATCGACCATCTGGTGTTGTGGAGAATTGCAGAATTGTTTCAACTGAGAAAAATGTGAAGGTCAATCCAGACGAATGCTTTACGGAAACAGATGGCCCTTTGGGTGTTCTCCATGTGGCCCCTGACACACATCTGTGAACAGTGCTCTAAATCGCCAAGGAGGTGGTCTATGACTAACACCCCATGCTCATCCAGTTAACACTTGACATGCTGGGTGCAATATAGGGGGACAGCTAGGGTGAGGGCTTTATTAGACGGCCCAACATATCCCAGAAAGGGTGGGTTCAGACTACGGAATTCTTGCGGATAAATTCCGCGGAATTCCATCGTCTGTACGTGCCCACGGCTGTGCGCCTTTCCGCCGGCTCCATAGACACCATTCGTGACAATCCTTTCGTCGGAATGCGGAATCAACCGCCACTTAGAATTGTGTCTATGGAGCCGGCGGAAAGGCGCGTACAGGCGACGGAATTACGCTGAATTTATCCGCGAGAATTCCGTAGTCTGAATCCGTCCTAAGTGAGTGCCGATCTGCTAGATTGCCGAGCCTTACCGAGCTTATCCTCAGGAATTTTGCACGAGGGTTGTAGGACACGTAATGATGATCGGCTCTTTGGCTGATCGTTTTCTTCATTACAGGAAGCGATAATTTTCTGAAACGGCTGCAATCGGGCTTAGGAAAGCTATTTAGATACCAAGATAAGTCTGTGAACTAAACCTTAAACCTTTCTTTTACGTGAAGCTAAGTATATCTATGGCTCTGGAGCCAACATATACAATTCTTTCACAAGGTACTTTGCTGGATGTGTCTTCTTCTGCCCATTGGGTCAATCTCTTTAACAGTCAGAGTCCTGTTAGATGAAGCGATTTTTCTGAACCTATGGAAACGGCCGAATTACGTGTTATTACACCAAACGATTTTCAAACGATCAACGAGGATTTTAGGTCCAGGTCTAAACAAGCAAGGGCCACGTTGGTGTTTGCAGCAAAGGTATAGCCATTTAAGACCTGCTCAGTTAAGTTACATTCTCCCACAATGAACAGGAAATATGGAAACCTCTAAGGAAACTTGTTGGTGACCATATGTTTCAATGACTATATGCAGCAGTGGACTGTCTTATTCAGTATGGGACATATGTGCTCAGAGGTCGAAGGAGCCCACTGTGATCCAGGAACATTGTACTTTTTGTGTAGAGAGTAGTAAGTATCTTATGGCTATCTGGCACTGTTATATAAGTTCCTTAATACATGATGCTATTATTCATGTCATTGGACATTGCGTAATATAACGTGTTACATTGTTCTGTGCAGCTGATCCAGAGATCTCCTGAATAACATGGACAATAAGTAGTCCTCTCCATTATGTGCATGAGCCCAGTAGTCCTGGATATTCATGAGAAGAAAACCCCACCCACAGCTGCTGATTGGCAGTTATCTATCCATGCT
Organism: Dendropsophus ebraccatus; assembly: GCF_027789765.1. Classification (NCBI taxonomy): domain Eukaryota; kingdom Metazoa; phylum Chordata; class Amphibia; order Anura; family Hylidae; genus Dendropsophus; species Dendropsophus ebraccatus. The sequence continues at coordinate 143,244,666 of NC_091459.1, read as the reverse complement.
GTGTATAGGCAGTCATCTGTCAATCAGCAGCTGGAGGGCGGGGGGAGGGGTGTGGCAAGAATCCTATTCTCCTGCATATTAGGAGAACGGCTGAGCAGAATGATGTAAGTAATACACCGATCTGTTCAGCATTTCTGTCACTAGGTTATGCTGTCCTCATTTAAGGCAACAAATTATTTCCAGTTCAAATCTTCAATTTTTCAATCTCACATATGGATTCAGTTAGTTAAGTATAATGATCTTGCGGAAGGCAACTTATGACTTTTTTGTAAGTAAAGGCTGTTGTCCATCCTATCTATCACAAGCCACACGGGATGGCATCGGGTGCTATACATTGTGCCAGTGTACTCATAATAAAGTCAGCCGAGTCCTCAAGTGTTGGAAATATTTCAGCAATTGGAAAGATCCGTGTTCTAGAGCGAACCAATCGAGGTCTTGTTAAGTCAATTTCTGAACACCCTATAATCACACGTTGGCTTGGCGGATAAAGTAAATCATGTGTCTTGGCTCCGGATGAATGCAGGTTGTAAGACGTACAGCTGTAATTAATGAGGCAAAATCTAGGAACATGAAAGAATCCACATTGCTGAGATTTGGCGGCAGTACAGCAGCGAAAATCACTCCGCTTTAAATATTATCCTTTCAGCCAAATTTCAGTGGGAAGTGTCTCCGTAATGAGTCCTGTCTTATACATAAATCATGTCTCATCCAACAAATATACAGTGTGTGTGTGTACAGTATAAGGACAGGGATAATATACAGAAGATGGCTTATGTTAGAGAGAAATGTATGTATGCAGAGATGATAGATAGATAGATAGATAGATAGATAGATAGATAGATAGATAGGAGATAGATATGTGGTGTCCCACAATAGGTGTTTTGTATCTCTGTTTTGCACCCTTCAAAAAGCTTCTCACTCCAGGTTAAGTGGTGATGGAAGATATTTTTAAAGTTTCACCACTAGATGCCAGTATTTAGTATTTTTATGCAAGCACAGCTGAAGGTCCTGATGGGTTAATGTTTTCTATGTACCATGTGTTCTTATTGTCCAATAGGAGGTGCTTTCTACTTCTGACAGATCTCTATCCTTTTCTCTTTTGCACACACTCATCTCCCCCTCTCACAGGGTAGATTACTTAGCCCCTGTAGGAAGTTGTTACTTGGTGGAGGAGGTGTAGCCTAAGGGCCCTATTCCACTGGACGATTATCGTTCAGATTATCGTTAAATCGTTCGAATCTAAACGATAATCGTTCGGTTGAAATGCAGTTAACGATTAACGACCGAACGAGAAATCGTTGATCGCTTTAAAAGACCTGGACCTATTTTTATCGTTGCTCGTTCGCAAATCGTTCGCGTTGAATAAGACATCATTCGGTCGTTCGCAATAGATACGAATGCAATAGCGAATAAATAGCGAAGAAAAAACGATCGCAATTACGATCATAAGTAACGATTATCGTTCAATGGAAATGAGTGAACGTTTTCAGGTCTTTCGCAATAGTGGTCGTTTGAGATCGTTAATCGTTAATGATATGCAAACGATAATCGTTTGGTGGAATAGGGCCCTAAGTCTTATCCAGATTCTTCTGGGAGAAAGACACACAGAGCAAGTGTCCCTGATGTAGCTAAGTCAGGGTTTATGCCAGGACACTTGTCCGGGACCAGACACGAGTGTGTACAGATGCAGCTAGAGACAACCAGTTCTTTTAGTATTTCTACTATATCTACTATGCAGTGCTAAACACTAGAAAGAGAGAAGAGTCTAGGAACATCCTGACTCATGCCATGAACCAGTCTAAAAATTGCAGGGCAGTATCCTGATACACAAAAGGAACTAGTCTGGATAGGACAAAGCTACCAAGGGAGGTCTACATGTCCTATCTCGCAGTGCAGGTAACTGGGACACCCCCGGGAGTTTAGCTTCACCCAGGTAACCATGGCTGGAGCTTGTATCACCCTATTAGGATGGGTCACCCAACATTGAAGGTCGTCAGACCAAAGTATATACACGGGTACAAGTAACTTCACACTCTACGAGTATTCTCTAACGTTCCGGCAGAGTACATTACTATATTGGGTTAGGACTCCCTCAACAAACTTTTGTCCTCTACTATCCACTTCGCAAGCACCACTACAACTACTTCTCTTCTACTTCTTCAAGCATCTCCTCAAGCACAACCAAGCCAAGCATTTCTGACCATTTCTGGGGAATACAGCCAGCCACTATACAAAGCAGATACCAAGATCACACCTGTGTGCTGGACTAGCACTAGCGTCACGAGAATAACATCTTTGGCTGAGCTGTACAACCACCAGTATTACCATCACCCGGTGACTACTACTGTAGAGCTAAATCTGATGGATCACCACAGATAGATAGATAGAGAGATAGATAGATAGGAGATAGATAGATAGGAGATAGATAGATAGATAGATAGATAGGAGATAGATGGATAGGAGATAGATAGATAGATAGATAGATAGATAGATAGATAGATAGATAGATAGATAGATAGGAGATAGATAGATAGGAGATAGATAGATAGGAGATAGATAGGAGATAGATAGATAGATAGATAGATAGGAGATAGATAGGAGATAGATAGATAGATAGATAGATAGATAGATAGATAGATAGATAGACAGATAGATAGATAGATAGGAGATAGATAGATAGATAGGAGATAGATAGGAGATAGATTGATAGGAGATAGATAGATAGATAGATAGATAGATAGATAGATAGATAGATAGATAGGAGATAGATAGGAGATAGATAGATAGATAGATAGATAGATATATAGATAGGAGATAGATAGATAGATAGGAGATAGATAGATAGATAGATAGATAGGAGATAGATAGATAGATAGATAGATAGATAGATAGATAGATAGGAGATAGATAGATAGATAGATAGATAGATAGATAGATAGATAGGAGATAGATAGATAGATAGATAGATAGGAGATAGATAGATAGATAGATAGATAGATAGGAGATAGATAGATAGATAGATAGATAGGAGATAGATAGATAGATAATAGATATGAAATATATAGAGAAATGATATATATATATATATATATATACATATATGATAGAGATCTCTCCCCCCCCCCCCATCTTTATTCCTTGCAGCTGTAATTATTTGTTCATCTTGTGAATCTATTTCTGTAGGTAAATCTGGATTATTTTTCTATATTACAGAATGTTCCGGCACTGAACGTCAGGAAATTGATTTGTTTTTGCTGAAAATAAATGCCCTAATTAATGCGGCAATAAGTTATGAGTCGTCATTTATTCTCCACGACACCGACGTAATGAAATACATCCAGCAAAGCGCAGGAAATGATTCCTCTTTCCTCTGGATCTTAGTCAGTGTGGATACAGGTCCTGTACATTTACCATGATGACATGCAGGGAGCCGGCCGGGGGGGGGGGGGGGGGGGGAGGATGCAGAATAATCGCAATGCACTGTCTGTCTATGCACATAGACGCCGCTCCATGCATCACTCTCTTCCTATGTTATTCCGTATAGCCGCCACATTTTCCCACCATATGTCTGACAGATGGTGCGTGTTTACTGGATCATGCTTGGAGATATTTACGTCAACATGTATTTCTGTCCATCTCGTATATACCGCTATACCGCAGCGTTCGTGGTCTGGAAATTAATCTTATAATATCCAGTGATAATAATCTCATTTACAGTCATTAGATAAGTTGTAGGGACATTAGTGGAGCGTATCATAATTTAACCACTACATTGCCAGCCAGTACTAGGATGTCGTACTGTCTCCCCAATTTGGTTGGCAATACTAAGCAGTAGAGATGAGCGCAGTTGAAGCGTGCTCGAGGTGGATCCGCGTTTCAGTAGCCGTGGCTGTTGAAGTTGGATGCAGCCCTAGGGAGTCATGGCCTATGGCCTTAGGCTGTGTTCACACTGCGTAAAACTACGGCCGTAGTTCTCGCCGCAGAACTACGGCCATAGTTTTGTGGGGTGGAACATTGCCTTACTGTCAGTGGGCGCCGGAAGAAAACTGATAGGTCAGTTTTCTGCGACCGGAATTCTGTGAATACCGGCCGCAGAAAGACCTGTCAGTTCACACAGTGAAGCGAGCGGCTCCGGCAGCTTGCTTCACTGTGTGCTATGGCGAGCTCTGATGCATCAGAGCTCCGTGGCCGGAAAGATCACCGGAACAGCCGGATGTTCACAACATGTGAACTTAGCCTTAGACTGTATCCACGGTTTCCCGGACTCCCTAGATCTGGATACATCTCATTCAGCCACCGGTATTTAAGCGCTGAACGTTGAGACTTGAGCATGCGCCAGTTGCGCTCATCTCTACTTATCAGTATAAGCATTTACAAGGTCAGACTGACCCATCACAGAACCAGTGGATCCACTCGGTGGGCCAAAGGTCCTACAAGATAGAAGCTGGTTTGAAAGAAAAAAAAATTGCCCCTCTAACCATAGTGCCCTTGAGTCTGAAATCTACCTGCTCTTACTCTACTTCTATGCGTTACACTACCTTTCCACATTATTAGATGAGCTGCTGTGAATGCACAAGCCCTCGTAGGGTAACCAAGAATACTGTGAATGTGAAGCTACTTGTTCAAGTTTGCTTAAAGGCTATAGACAGCTTTAAAACATTTTCTATTCTACCTTTTTACTTATCACGGTTCAGTTTAGCTCAGTTTTCCTTCTACAGCCTCTGCAGTTTGTACATTGTACATACCCAAAAACTCTCATAGGACTATCTATGAGAAGAAAGATATCGCTCTCATATGGGCAAACTTTGAAAAAAATTTGTTAGGCCGAACCGAACCTTAAACGAACCGCATTAAACAGCTAAACCAATGAAGGCGTTTAGCTGTTTTAGTGCGTTGACCCGTCTGTGCTCCCCTGGTGTCCTCCTATAGGTATTCGGCATTCCCTGCTGACCGCAGCCACCTCCATTTCCAAGACTGGCCACAGCACTGTCCCGTCTCAGTCAGTCACTGATTGGCTCATGGTTTATGCAATGTGAAAGTGATGACAGGTGTAACGGCAGGCGTCGTGGATCCACTGAACCGCCACTAGTGATGACGTGGGTTGGACTTTACCCCTAAGGTGGGTTGGTCGTTACCCCTGGCTTGGCTTGCTAGTGGAGGCAGGCGAGGTGCAGCTGGAGACACGGAGGCAGGAACACGGCAGGACTCACAGCAGGAACTGGGGCAAACCGGGACTGCAACCATGGACGGGAATAATAGCCAGGCATCATAGGCAGGAATCACGAGCAGAAAAGCTGGGACCACTAGCTAAGGGTTAGCATGTAGCGGCTCCAACAAGGAAGGTCAGGGCAGGTGCACATAGTCATAGTGAGGAAGTATTCTGTTTTAACCAATCCAGGAAGCACTGGCCCTTCAAATCTGCAAGATACGTCGCGCACATGCCCTAGGAGCTGGGGACACGTGCGTGGGCCAGAGCAGGAGCCTGGATAGGTGAGGCGCCGGGGGGAGCCAAAGCAACAGCGGCACAGGACCCTGCATGTGGGCTCCACCATCAGCTGAGAACTGCCGGCAGGGAGAGCGGGTGCGGTGGCGGCCATGACAACAGGTTCCCTTTAAATCAGCTGCCATGTCTTCTATAATCATTGGCCACTGGTCATCACACCATCCTGGCAGATAGATCACTGTACTGCAGACATGACTGGAGTAGAGGAGGAAGTGTGCGGTGGCCGAGCAGGACCAGCAGCTGGAGCCATGGCTGTCCCTGGAGTGGGGTACGGTCAGTCACATACTCTATATTCTCCAGCAATGACTAGTCGCTGCTGCTGTATCCCATTTATACTTCAGTAATGTCTCTTTGACCTTGTATCTCGGTTATTAGGATCGGCCTCGGCTGAAATCTTCTCTCGAAAAACGGGATTGAATCATTTTCTTGTGAATTTACAAGCCGCTACTGTGGGAATCCATACACAAGTGCTACACAACTCATGTAAGTAGTATTGATCTGTTTTCGTTCGCTTGGCGCTGCTATGTAAAGCTTTGATGTCTCCGGCATCGGTAAAACAAGGGGTGATTTATAGTACGGTATAGCCGCTCTACATTTACCAATCTGCCCCTAGAACAATCCTGTAAATATAAGTCCCCGTCCTCCTCTAATCCTGGTCTAATAAATCTCCAGAGGTGACAATGGCCGCTAATAACCCTCCTTACCTCGCCCCTGGGACCCGCTATCCAGCTTTCTATAGCCCCTGAATGACCTATAAATAGACAGCTGAAAAATGACGTTCTGTACGGCCAGCTTCCCCCTTCTCTATCAGTGTAAGAGCCGGATCAGTTCTGGCAGCTGTGCAGTGACATTAGATCAATAAACCCGGTTAGTCAGGATCAAGGACTTACTATATATATAAGGGAACCAAGGCCAGAGTAATCACTATTTCTACCCCAAAATATTCAGTCTGCAGTGCCCATGTAAACAGAACCACAGAGCGCTGTTATAAACAAGGAAACTATGGAGTACCCCTATGAACAATGCAAGAATGCAATGCCCCCAAGGCGCTGCTATAAACAGTGCAGCCATAGAGCGCTGCTATAAACAGTGCAGCCATAGAGCGCTGCTATAAACAGTGCAGCCATAGAGCGCTGCTATAAACAGTGCAGCCATAGAGCGCTACCATAAACAGTGCAGCCATAGAGCGCTGCTATAAACAGTGCAGCCATAGAGCGCTGCTATAAACAGTGCAGTCATAGAGCTCTGCTATAAACAGTACAACCATAGAGCGCTGCTATAAACAGTGCAGCCATAGAGCGCTGCTATAAACAGTGCAGCCATAGAGCGCTGCTATAAACAGTGCAGCCATAGAGCGCTGCTATAAACAGTGCAGCCATAGAGCTCTGCTATAAACAGTACAACCATAGAGCGCTGCTATAAACAGTGCAGCCATAGAGCGCTGCTATAAACAGTGCAGCCATAGAGCGCTGCTATAAACAGTGCAGCCATAGAGCGCTACCATAAACAGTGCAGCCATAGAGCGCTGCTATAAACAGTGCAGCCATAGAGCGCTGCTATAAACAGTGCAGCCATAGAGCGCTGCTATAAACAGTGCAGCCATAGAGCGCTGCTATAAACAGTGCAGCCATAGAGCGCTGCTATAAACAGTGCAGCCATAGAGCGCTGCTATAAACAGTGCAGCCATAGAGCGCTGCTATAAACAGTGCAGCCATAGAGCGCTGCTATAAACAGTGCAACCATAGAGCGATGCTATAAACAGTGCAGCCATAGAGCGCTGCTATAAACAGTGCAGCCATAGAGCGCTGCTATAAACAGTGCAGCCATAGAGTGCTGCTATAAACAGTGCAGCCATAGAGCTCTAGTATAAACAGTGCAGCCATAGAGCGCTGCTATAAACAGTGCAGCCATAGAGCGCTGCTATAAACAGTGCAGCCATAGAATGATGCTATAAACAGTGCAGCCATAGAATGATGCTATAAACAGTGCAGCCATAGAGCGCTGCTATAAACAGTGCAGCCATAGAGCGCTGCTATAAACAGTGCAGCCATAGAGCGCTGCTATAAACAGTGCAGCCATAGAGCTCTGCTATAAACAGTGCAGCCATAGAGCGCTGCTATAAACAGTGCAGCAATAGAGCGCTGCTATAAACAGTGCAGCCATAGAGCGCTGCTATAAACAGTGCAGCCATAGAGTGCTGCTATAAACAGTGCAGCCATAGAGCGCTGCTATAAACAGTGCAGCCATAGAGCGCTGCTATAAACAGTGCAGCCATAGAGCGCTGCTATAAACAGTGCAGCCATAGAGCGCTGCTATAAACAGTGCAGCCATAGAGCGCTGCTATAAACAGTGCAGCCATAGAGCGCTGCTATAAACAGTGCAGCCATAGAATGATGCTATAAACAGTGCAGCCATAGAGCGCTGCTATAAACAGTGCAGCCATAGAGCGCTGCTATAAACAGTGCAGCAATAGAGTGCTGCTATAAACAGTGCAGCCATAGAATGATGCTATAAACAGTGCAGCCATAGAATGATGCTATAAACAGTGCAGCCATAGAGCGCTGCTATAAACAGTGCAGCCATAGAGTGCCCCTATATATATTGCAACCATAGTTCTTATAAACAATGCAACCATATAGTGTCCTATAAACATTTAAAAAAAACAAACAACACAATTAATTAACCCTTTTCCCAAAAATCAGGCCGATCTTTTTACACTGTTTATTTACGAGGGTGGAAAGTTTCCCATCCCTGATATACAATGGCGCCCGGCGAGCTGTATGAGAGTGGTCACTTTCCCGCATCCTCTGACAGTGTATACTGGTACAGCAGGTGCCAGGACGGAGATGCTATATACTATTCCCACTACTCTCCCCATTATTCATCTATGGTTAATGGACGTTCTGAGAAGTTTTCCTCTGCTTTTCGCCGCCGCACACACTGACCCGCTTTCTTTGATGTCGACAACTGTTGTTTTCTTGTTTTGCAGATATGTATTAATGAGACCCAGTGGGATGTTCTACTCCATCTGCTTCATCTGCTGCTGCAGTCGTGTGGTCTGCTGCGTGGCTGCGGACTGTGCGGACAGATAGACGGACTCGCCTTCTTTCCATCCGTTCAGGTCATAGTGACTTCCTCTACCCGGTGAGGTCAGGTCATTGCCGCTGCTGCCCTCGCTGCTGTTGCTGGACCTTATTCTTTTCTGGTACATTGACTGATCTAGTTGATGCAGCGATGTATGGACATGGCGTCTCACTGTGTAGCACTATCTATGCCACTTAGCTAGAGCAAATATTGAGGACAACCTAATTCTATTATAAATGGATTACAGGGAGATTTAACATACACTATAGATATTATTTCAATAACTTAATGGGGTATACACATCTAACTCCAGAAACCTGTATCTGTCTTTAAAGGGGTACTCCGGCAAAAATCTTTTCTGCTGTATGTCAGCTGGGTGTATTCTCTCCAGTCTGACACAATGCTCTCTGCTGCCATCTCTGTCCATGTTAGGAACTGTCCAGAGCAGCAGCAAATCCCCATAGAAACCCTCTCCTACTCTGGACACTTCCTGACATGGACAGAGGTGGCAGCAGAGAGCAGTGTGCCAGACTGGAGAGAATGCACCACTTCCTGCAGGACATGCAACAGCTGATAAGTATAGGAAGAAGACTAGAGTTAAAAAAAAAAAATAGAAGTAAATTATAAATCTGTATAAACCAGTTCATTTGAAAGAAAAAGATTTTCGTCAGAGTACTCCTTTAAAAGGAGATCCCCCCCTTCCCGGGCCCACCAGATTTAGTCAGTGTGTCTGGGTTCTGAGATACTGTTTAAATGCTAGATTGAGCGAAGAAATTTGTGTGGCTAAATGCTTCTATATCCGCTCTCTGTGGATTTTACATAAAATGGATCCATAACCTTACACCAAGAGTCAGTCTTGGTCACATGCCACATTGCTGGTAGAAAGTGCGCTTCTCTTGGTTAGTTCTATTGATCTGAACACCCAGACCCCGACCAATCAAAACTTTTCCCTATGACTTTTAGAAGGGAGATCTGACAGCTTCAAGAAAAGTGAAGTTTTAAGATGGGAATGCCTAACTACCTACAGGGTGGAACCTCCCTGCACAAAAGGGCCAGACTACTACATGAAGGCACAAAGGGGCGTAACTACCAGAGAGGCTACCTACAGGGTGGAGCCTACCTGCACAAAGAGGCCTTACTACATGGAGGCACACAGGGGCTTAACTACTATATGAGGGCACAGGTGGGCCTAACTACTATATGAGGGCACAGAGGGAACCTGTAATTATATCAGGCATATAGGGGAACTACTGTATGAGAGGACAGAGAAGGGCTAACTACTATATAAAGACAAAGAAGTGGCCTATTATATGGGGGCCAAAATGTTTTGTTTTTTTCCAGCAGATTATGTAAAGATGACTTGTGGCTGGTAGAAGTCTTCATGGACCCGAATGAGAAGAAAAAAGCGTGTACAACTCCAATCAGAAACATTTTCACTTGTGATTGTCTCAGAGAAGATGCCCCCTGTGAGTTACTGGATGTAACTGTACTGTAATCACTTATATGGAGATGGAGGGTGGGGGGTAAAAAAGGTGCACAGGGGCCCTCTGCAGTCTGCATCCGCCCTCAGCTTCATCCATAATGGGCCTTTGTTAAGCATGAAAATAAAATAAAATACATGTGTGCCATTAAACCAGATTTTTACCCTTGAGATTATCCGTATCACGTCTCAGGAAGGGGAGGCAAGAGGAAAAGAGGAACCTGAGTGATAAAACGTCCAGAAGCCATCATGACTCACGGCCCGGGAATGTCACGTCCACTATAGAGCATGCGGCACATTGAATAAATATGTTACGGTTAGTTACCAGGAAAAGACTTTGCAGACCTTTTAAGCATTGGCCTAATCCTCTCGAGATGGTGGTGTTTTAAGAACGGAATAAATCTGCCGCTTTAGATGTAATGATGTTTAGATGTAATGTGAAGAAAAGCTTTTTAAGAAGAAATGACCTAGAGGGAAAGGTGTTTTATAGAGGGCTGGGAGTGCAACCTATACAGTACTCAAGCTTAGGAGCTGTGTCCGGGGATCAGACTGTATAGTAAATATATAGGAGGAGATTTATCAACATGGTGTAAAGTGAACCTGGCTCAGTTGCCCCTAGCAACCAATCAGATTCCACCTTTCATTCCTCACAGACTCTTTGGAAAATGAAAGAAGGAATCTGACTGGTTGCTAGGGGCAACTGAGCCAGTCTCACTATACACCATGTTTTATAAATCTCCCCCATAGTGTATATAGTATATAGACTATAGCAGAAGCTCAGACAGAGGCGTAACTAATGGTACTAGTGTCTTCTCCGGCCCAGACGTGACTCTAATATCTACTGACAGATTTTCAGGAACTAGTAATAATAATCGGAAGCATTATAGCGTATTGGGGCACCGAAGAGAGGAATACCATAGAGGCAGACCACGTAAAGGTCTTCAAAGCATTCCAGGTGTAACAACCATGTCAGAAGGGAGAGGACATTGTTCACCTTCTTCTTAATCCCTTAATCACCAACCACAGACCAAACACAACCCTGACTTCACACCTCATATGTTTTTTTCCACATATATGAAGTTAGTGAAAACTAAGGCCATACAGATCGGAGAGAATAGTCATGGGGGCTGGAGGACTGGAGGACTTCTGCTTGGCTTTTCTAATACTTTCATGGTCGGCACTGTGTAAGCTTGGCGCACGGTTGATTTTGGCGGTATCATTTCACCCGTGAAATGTCCTTTTTGATCCGTATTTCCATTGACTTTCCATTCCATCGGCTTGGTGTTACAATGTATTTACTAAAGGTGTGTGACACAATTTTTCCAAAAAAAACCCTAAATCCCTAATTTTTGCCCAAATTTTCGCAAAGTAGGAGTACAGTGGGTGTGTCATGGACGTGACCTTTAAAACCCGCCACAACCGACAGATTTATTAAGCCAACTATAAATTTTTTGGCAGGTTTTCTATTCTTTTTTAAATCAGATCATATTTATTATAGTTTTTCTTACAAATAGACAAAAAGGAAAGTTTCCAGAACAATTGGAGTATCGGAGACAAATACGAAATCGTAAAACAGGGAGCATCATCCAACTGTGAATCATGTCATACAATCGGTTATAAATCATGTCATACAATCGGTTATAAATCATGTCATACAATCGGTTATAAATCATGTCATACAATCGGTTATAAATCCTGTCATACAATCGGTTATAAATCATGTCATACAATCGGTTATAAATCATGTCATACAATCGGTTATAAATCCTGTCATACAATCGGTTATAAATCATGTCATACAATCGGTTATAAGTCATGTCATACAATCGGTTATAAATCATGTCATACAATCGGTTATAAAGCAGGTTTTCTATTCTAAAAAACAGCCACTTCTAGTCTGGCAGAAAAAACCTTACAGATTAACATAGGACGTGCGCCTTATTAAGGAATTCAATGAGAAAAAAAACGACACAACATACAGCATAACAGCTTATGACTGACCGATTGTTAGTAAATAGGGCCCAATATTTCGGGAAGTGCTAGATGTGGATTTCAGGATAGCGATAAATAATCTTATTTTTCATCGTTTATTGTTAGTCGTTAAATATCGCTTCATCTAATAGGAGCCTAAACTATGAAGGTCTCCGCTGGATGACTGCAAGCAGAGGTTCCGGACACAGTAATTAGTATACAAAGCCTATTACAAGTATATTATAGTACAAGTATATCACTGAATTCATATTATACAATGAACAGGATTCGTTTGCTGAGCCCATAATTCCCCTTTAAACCCGTTTCACTTGCCACATTATTACAGATTATTGTATTCGGATCCGAAGCCGCCGTTTCGGCAGATACTAGAATGATACACTCGCTCCCAGCACTTCTTGTTTACTGGTCTACAATTAGACGCGTGTCCGTCATAATTCAGAGCTTCCTGGCTGAGGAAGTGGTCGGACATTTCTGTCTGCGGCATTCGAGGGGCTGAAGGCTTTCAGCTAGTAAATCCAGGAACCTGGAGGAGGGTAGGATGTGTGAGTAAGCTGCGCACGCCACTTCCTATCACCAGCAAATATTATACCCCAGATAAGAGCTCAATAAGTCGCCAATGGACCTCGGGCTACAGGTGCTGAGCACATGCATTAGTGACTATGCACGGAGCTGGCCCGGCTCCAGGCCCATGCAGATGTCCGGGTTACGGCTATACACCATCATTCCTTTCAGAGAAAACAGATGTGGAGATGAATTAATCATGTCATGCTCCGCATCTGCTGCTGGAACAATAACTCCATTAGACGGAGTGGAAGCCATGTTCTCAATATGTATCTCCAAACGCGATTTAATAACGTGCATGAATGCGGAGACGTGAGCTACATGTCGCACACCTGCCTGTGATGCCGTGCTAAAGTCTAATGATTATTAATAGGCTTCTTAAAGGGATATTATGGTCACAGGCATTTATAGCATATCCGCCTTTGGGGCTGTAACATATCAGGCGGATGATTCTACTGACCCCCATTTGGCGGAGTCCATTGAATTCTCCACATATTTTAAGGCTTAAAGGGATTCTGTCACACTGAAAATGCAGTTGAATCTGCAGTAGCAAATCCCCATAGAAAAACTATCCTGCTCTCCAGAATGGAAAGAATACACCACTTCCTGCAGGACATACAGCAGCTGATAAGTACTGGAAGACTTGAGATTTTTTAATAGAAGTAACGTACAAATCTCTGGCACTTTTTGGCACCAGTTTATTTGAAAGAAAAAGTTTTTTGCTGAACTATCCCTTTGAAGTCAGGTGATTAAAAAACAAGCGTTAAAGCAGTTAAATGGGAATATTAGGAATATCTATTGATAGTCTATCCTAACCATAAAGGGTTTGAATAGTAAATGGTAAGAATGATCATTAAGAAGCCCTTACCAGGACAAGTTTTTTATCGAAAACTCGAAGCAGCATGAGTCTTAAAGGGATATTCCACTCAGACAAAACTTTTCATATGTTGCTGCCCATGGTGAGACTAACAATTCCTTCCATACTCATTATCTATTCAGTCTCCTTCCCCCAGTTCTCAGCTGCTGCTTTCTGCTGAAGACACAAATATCTGTGTGTGAGCTTTTCTCTCTGTCTCCTCCTCCTCCCTCCTCCTCCCCCCCTCCCTTCTGAGACGGCTGATGTAAACAAGTCCCTGGCAGGCCATTAAGATATTTCATTATTTAGTTCAATTATAAACTCGTCACGGCTAGTCGTAAATTTCAGGCATCATGACTGAGGTGATGGATCCGAACAGTGTCAGGGGTCGTCCTCTGGATCAGCAGCAGGAACATTTATTGCTGGTAAGTTATGATTCGATCCTCGGAGGTCATGACCCCTCAGGCGGATCTCCCAAGAGTTGTAAAGTTGCATAAATCAGAGTGACACGTTCTTCCCTATTCTCACTGTGTCACTGTCATAAATTCCGACTTCCATCTCCTATTATCTCTCTGGGAGCGGGAATGTCCTTTTTTTGGACTCGTCTCTCCGCGATCTTTGTTCAGGGAATTCATCCTTGTCATTTGTTTTTCCCACAGAATCGGTGCACAGAATGTAGAATGGGCTCGACCACGATTAAAATCAAGAGTCTCCATTTTTTTTTTCTCCAGATATAACACCACTCTAACGCTGTCACTGTTACCCTGATTCATTCTCAATGTGACTATTATAATTCAGTCTTCTATTGTATGAACTCAGTGCCGCCGAAGTGCAGCCGCCATGCTCATATACCTCTTCAGTCATCAAACCGATGCTTCCTGCCCCGTGCCAGTCACTACACCAATATCTAACCCCCTGCCAGTCGCTACACTGATGTCTCCTCCCTATGCCAGTCGCTACACTGATGTCTCCTCCCTGTGCCAGTCACTACACCAATATCTACCCCCCTGCCAGTCGCTACACTGATGTCTCCCCCCTGTGCCAGTCACTACACCAATATCTACCCCCCTGCCAGTCGCTACACTGATGTCTCCCCCCTGTGCCAGTCACTGCACAAATGTCTCTCTCCTGTGCCAGTTACTACAACAATGTCTACCCCTGTACCAGTCACTGCACCAGTGTCTCGCCCATGACAGTTGCTACACCAATATCTCCCTCCTGTGCCAGTCACTACATCAATGTCTCCACCCTGTGCCAGTCACTACACCAATATCTCCCCCTGTGCCATTCACTGCACCAATGTCTCCCCCTGTGCCAGTCACTACACTAATGTCTCCCCCATGCCAGCCACTGCACCAATGTCTCCCCCTGTGCTACTCACTGCATCAATGTCTCCCCCATGCCAGTCACTACACCAATGTCTCCCTCCTGTGCCAGTCACTGTACTAATGTCTCCCCCCTGTACCAGTCACTACACCAATGTCTGCCCCCTGTACCAGTCACTACACCAATGTCTGCCCCCTGTACCAGTCACTACACCAATGTCTGCCCCCTGTTCCAGTCACTACACCAATGTCTGCCCCCTGTACCAGTCACTACACCAATGTCTCCCTCCTGTACCAGTCACTACACCAATGTCTCCCTCCTGTACCAGTCACTACACCAATGTCTCCCTCCTGTACCAGTCACTACACCAATGTCTGCCCCCTGTACCAGTCACTACACCAATGTCTGCCCCCTGTACCAGTCACTACACCAATGTCTGCCCCCTGTACCAGTCACTACACCAATGTCTGCCCCCTGTTCCAGTCACTACACTAATGTCTGCCCCCTGTACCAGTCACTACACCAATGTCTCCCTTCTGTGCCAGTCACTACACCAATGTCTGCCCCCTGTACCAGTCACTACACCAATGTCTGCCCCCTGTACCAGTCACTACACTAATGTCTCCCTTCTGTACCAGTCACTACACCAATGTCTCCCTCCTGTACCAGTCACTACACCAATGTCTGCCCCTGTGCCAGTCACTGCACCTATGTCTGTTATTTTCACCCCCACCCCCACCTGCCTGCAGATTTCATAGTTGGTGGGACTTCTCCTTTACATTTTTGGGCCCTGCAAAGAATGTATGCCCACAATTAGATCCTACATACTGACATTAAAGCAAATGTACCATTATAACTATGGAATTTTTTTTCAGTACCTTATAAGTGGCGGTGCAGAGATCCCGGTGGCATGTTTTCTTTTCTTATAACGCCACCCATTTCCCGCCTTTGCCGCCGTTTTCTTCTGGCGCACCGGCCCACTCTATGCAGTGGAGGGCGGGCCTGGTGCCCCCAGTGTGACGATATCCCTTCCTCTTGGTGACGCGGCCGTGCTTGATTCCAATGAAGGAGAATCACTGAGGGGACGGGATATCGTTACACTGGGGGCATCGGTCCCGTCTCCAGTGCATTGAGAGGGCTGGTGCAGAAGAAGAAAACAGCACCAAGGGCAGGAATAGTGTGGTGTTTTGAAAAAAAAAAATACCACCCCACCAGGATCTCCACGTCAGCACATATAATGTACTTAAAAAAAATGTCAATTATCCTAATTAGAAATGTAACTGATTTGTTAGCTCAGCACTCAACTTATCAGCCGGCTGCCTTTTAACTCAGTGCTGCTCTGCTGTGGGTGCCTGAAAAAGCTGGATCCAGTCATGGAAAATTTCTCTCAGTTTTCCAAGATTGGATCCAGCTTTTCCCGCCACCCAGAGCTGCACTGAGTTAAAAGGCAGCCGGCTGACAAGTTGAGTGCCGAGCTAACAAATCAGTTACATTTGTTATTACTGTAAATTTGCTCATCTCTAGTCCTAATGGTACATGCACTTTAAGGCTATGTTCACACTGCGTATATGTCCGGCCGCATATTTTCGCAGCCGGACATATACGCAGTAAGCTCCGGCCGGAGATTTACGCTACTTGCGGCCGGCTACGTACGGAGCGCGAACTTACGCCCGGTCTACTTACGCTTCCAGAGCGCCCTACGTAGCAATCTGACAGCGGTCTTTTACTTGGAAATCTTCGCCTAGCCCCGGACACCCCACAGAACCTTTTGGATTGGCACAAAAAGCTGCAAAAATGAAGAAATCACCACTACGTACGGGACCGCATTTAACGCTACGGGCGTAAGTTACGGCATTTTCGTCCGCAAACAATGGTCTGGTTCATTTTTTACGCCGGCGCGTACGATTCGGGCGTAAGTTCGTACGTAGTGTGAACTGTGCAGCCGTACTTCGTATACTTTCCATTATACGCAAACTACGTAAGTCTCCGGCCGCTTATTCACGGAATGCGCTACGGCCGGAAACTTACGTAGTGTGAACATAGCCTTAGTAAGGCTATGCTCAGTACATTGAAATTAATGGATCCAATAGGGACACGCTGTTTTATGTATTGGCTTCCACTTCCTACGGCTTACCATATCATATGTGATCCTGAGGCTTTTCCTCGCAGGTTTTCGCCTTCCCGTGGATCAGCACTGTGGGATATTCGGTTCAGTCAGTCAGTTACATGTTGGGTGCCCCATACATTTGTAAAATTCCCACAAGAATAAAATGATAGATGGCTTCTTACTGCTTTATTGAGGGATCTCTAAGCTTTTTATAGCATTGCTTTAGCCACAGCTGCGGAGGAGCAACTTAACCTTCCTGGTATCGTTCTCGGCTATTATCTAAAATGCCGTTGTAAGAGAAGGACGGTAAATTATTTTCTGATATAAAATCAATAGCGGGAGATGAATGTAGAAATAGTCGCTGTTCCTGAACCGTAATTACACATTGAAGATTCAATGAATTTCAAATCAAGACTGGAGAGTTTATTTCATAATTATTATTCAATTTTAATTTCCCTGCTCATAAATGTTGTGGTTAAAGGCGCTTTTCCTTCTCTCTTTACCTTCTCTCTTTACCTTCTCTCTTTCCTGGGAGTCTCGTCTATTCAAAGTCATTCCGGGAGAAAGTGCAATCGAGTTCTATCAAGCTATTACTAAGGGCCCTATTCCACCGGACGATTATCGTTCAGATTATCGTTAAATCGTTCGAATCTAAACGATAATCGTTCGGTTGAAGTGCAGTTAAAGATTAACGACCGAACGAGAAATCGTTGATCGCTTTATAAGACCTGGATCTATTTTTATCGTTGCTCGTTCGCAAAACGTTCGCAAATCGTTCGCATTGAATAAGACATCGTTTGGTCGTTCGCAGTAGATACGAACGCAATAGCGAAGAAAAAACTATCGCAATTACGGTCATAAGTAACGATTATCGTTCCCTGGAAATGAGTGAACGTTTTCAGGTCTTTCGCAATAGCGGTCGTTTGAGATCGTTAATCGTTAACAATTATGCAATCGATAATCGTCCGGTGGAATAGGGCCCTAAGTATACTGTTCCCATCCAGTAGACTTATGGTGGTTTTACATGGAACGATGTATCGTTCGAATTTGCACGATAACGGTCGAATTGGAACGATAATCGTACGTGTAAACGCAGCGAACGATCAAACGACGAGCGAAAAATCGTTCATTTTGATCTTTCAACAAGTTCTCAAATAGTCGTTGATCGTTTGCAAAAAATTCGCAGATCGTTCAGTGTAAACAGTCTTTCAACGATTTCCCCTATGTGTGAGATGGGCTTAAGCGATCGCAAAACGATCGCAAAACGAATATTCCGTACTATGTATCGTTCCGTCTAAACACCAATCGTTATAAAAAAAAAATTGTTCATTCAAAATCGTTAATCGTGCGATTGGGCGAATTATCGCTCCGTATAAAACCACCATTACTGCAAAATGTAGGGTTTTAATATTTGGTTGAGTCACTGAATAGTCATGAGAGTGGGGAGTGAATACTGGGCTCATTTGGGGGCTATTAGGAGCTTAAAGGGGCCGTCTGCTGGAGCTATGGGGGACATGACAGTGTCAAACACTTACCTGTCCTGCTCTGCCGCAGTTGCCTATTCCCGGGCGGCCCACTCTTCACCCATATAGACAGCATGGAATTTATGCTAAGCAGCCATTACGGGTGGGAGTGATATGTCACTGCATGTTGTTGGAATACTGACAGCAGTGGAGAGCGAGCAGCCGAGGAAATGGCAGCTGTGGAGGAGTGGGACAGGGAAGTATGCCAGGACAGGTAAGTATGCCAGGCAGGGAAGTATGGCAGGACAGGTAAGTATGCCAGGCAGGGAAGTATGGCAGGACAGGTAAGTATGCCAGGCAGGGAAGTATGGCAGGACAGGTAAGTATGCCAGGCAGGGAAGTATGCCAGGACAGGTAAGTATGCCAGGCAGGAAAGTATGCCAGGACAGGTAAGTATGCCAGGCAGGGAAGTATGCCAGGCAGGGAAGTATGCCAGGGCAGGGAAGTATGCCAGGACAGGTAAGTATGCCAGGGCAGGGAAGTATGCCAGGACAGGTAAGTATGCCAGGGCAGGTAAGTATGTCAGGACAGGTAAGTATGCCAGGGCAGGTAAGTATGCCAGTGAAGGTAAGTATGCCAGGACAGGTAAGTAAGCCAGGACAGGGAAGTATGCCAGGACAGGTAAGTATGTCCCAAAGTTTTTTTTTATAAGGATAGCCCCTTTAATAATCTCACCCCCCTAAATATGAAAACAGTTCAGTGTCCAAGTAATGTAAATTCTTGAGAAAAATCCATCTATTTCAGGGTCAAAATATCCTGTCTTGAACTACTTGGATGATTTACCTTTTTCTTAGCCTATCAAGCCGGAGGACCGTGCATCCCGCATATGGTTCCTGAATGTACAGTATTCTCCAATTTAACCCCCCTGAACATAACTCACACCCCTTCAGCTTTCACATCCCATTTTGCAAAAAAAGTTACTGCCCATCTAACTATTTAGTGAAAAGCATAGATAGCCAATCACATAGGGAAAAAAAAACCTATATGTCAGGAATGAAATTGGGGGACCATGTGACAAGAAAGTAAAAATATTGTTGGAACCTGAACCCCCCCCCCAAGGCTATAAAATGATATTAAAAACTAAACTGACTACAGGTTCTTCTTGTTGTGAAAGCCAGACATTATAGAAAATTCTGGCTTCACAACTTTGACGAACGATGAGAAACAAAGAGGGGGGGGGGGGTGATGACTAAAGGGTCACTATACAGAATAGAGCTAGAAAAGCAACAATAAACATCAAAGGGGTTTATAAATAATTCTGGATGAGACAGTCACCTCGAGAAGAAGAGTAGGGAATAAAACAAGATGAAAGGATGAAAAAGAACAGTTGGGCTGGAAAAAAAATGTATCAGGTAAGGTTTGATGCTCAGGGATTGCAGTAACAAAAGTTTTCGATTTTAATAGTATTCTTTTTATGTTTTCAAGGAAAAAACAAGTATTTGCACTTGCAGCACAAAAACTGTGCTGGATGTATAGGGGAGGACGAAAAGTTCACACATTGTACTATTTTTGAAATAAAGTCCGTTATTTGCCATTAAATGGCGACCATCAACTCAATTTTAACAGTGTGGGAACATAGCCTAAGATTTCGATCCACTCCTGGTTTTGGTTGCAAAATACTGACCAAAATACAGAGCAAAAATTCTGTGTGGGAATATAGCTTTCAGGTGAAATGTTTTTCTTTACAGAAAGGGGTGAGGGTAGGGGAAGAATCCTTTTAAAAAATAATTGGATTTCATTGTGGGAGGACATGTGCTAAAAGCCAAGTAGGGATAGGTCAGTCTGCCATGTGGGGTCACGAGAGAGGAAAAAAGAATTGCAAAGCAAAGCTGCCATATACCATGCTACTAATATCATCTGGAGAGTTGGGAAGTGTCAGGTTTCAGCCAACTTTAGTTTAAAGTCACTGTCGTTTACATTTTTTTGCAGAAATCAATAGTCCAGGCGATTCTAAGAAACTTTGTTATTGGGTTTATTAGGTAAATATCCCATTATCTGCGTTCAAAAAGACTTTTCCCAGCTTCCCCCGCCCGCCCCTCTCTCTCATTCACTGCTCATTATCAGGAAATCTCAACTCTTTTACATCAGTCGAGTCCTGTGTAACCTATGGAGAGAGAAGGGGGGAGGGGGGAGATTAGTTGCCAGCAGAGAACAAAGGATTACACAGCAGGAACTGTGTGAAAGCCGGTATTCAGAGGTCAGAGAGGTCAGTGCTGACTTTAGAGGAGGTAGCTGGGTGATGTAGCTGTAAATTAACTCTTTGTTGTCCTGTTTTGGTGCCTCAATCTCCCTCCACCCCTCCCCTCTCCATAGAGAACAATGAAGACAGGGGGGAGAGCCTCAAACTGCTTTTTCATGATAAAAATTAATTTTTCGGCTAATAAACCAAATTACAAAGTTTCTTAGAATCACCTGTACTATTGATTTCTGCAAGAAACTTTGTAATTGGGTTTATTAGCCGAACAATTAATTTTTATCATGAAAAAGCAGTTTGAGGCTCTCCCCCCTGTCTTCATTGTTCTCTATGGAGAGGGGAGGGGTGGAGGGAGATGAGGCACCAAAACAGGACAACAAAGAGTTAATTTACAGCTACATCACCGGGCTATCTCCTCTAAAGTCAGCACTTACCTCTCTGACCTCTGAATATCGGCTTTCACACAGTTCCTGCTGTGTAATCCTTTGTTCTCTGCTCTCTGCTGGCGACTTATCTCCCTCCTTCCCCCTCCTCTCTCCATAGGTTACACAGGGCTCGACTGATGTAAAAGAGTTGAGATTTCCTGATAATGAGCAGTGAATAAGAGAGGGGAGGGAGGGGGGGACCTGGGGAAAGGCTTTTTACATGCAGATAATGGGATATTTGCCAAATAAACCCAATTACAAAGTTTCTTAAAATAGCTGGACTATTGATTTCTGCAAAAAAAAAAAAAATGAAATAACAGTGACACTTTAAGATGTAGAGGAGGGATGGGGAATCTCTGGTCTCCCAGCTGTTGCAAATCTACAATTCCATTTTCCATCACTCATTGTGATTACTCCTCCCAGCAATACAAAGAAGCCACAATGATGCAGATAAAGCCAGTCAGGGACTTGTTTACATCAGCCGTCTCAGAAGGGAGGGGGGAGGAGGAGAAGACAGGAAGAAAAGCTCACACACTGATTTTTGTGTCTTCAGCAGAAAGCAGCAGCACAAAACTAGGGGAATGAGACTGAATAGATAATAACAGCTATAAAGGAATTGTTAGTCTCACCATGGGCAGCAACATATCAAAAGTTATTGTAGAGTGGAATACCCCTTTAAGGTTTGGTTAGGACAAACCTAAACTCTTCTTCAAAAGCAGAGGGCAATGTAGTCACATGGCAGTCTCATCACTATCCCTGGCCATATAGTGTATTACATGTAGAAAATTGAATAAATAGTGCGTGAAAAAGAGAGAAGCAAGAGATGGACGGTCCCACTTCTAGGTCAATAGAACTTCTCTGGAAAGCCTTACGTGAAAGCAGTCAAGCCGTCTGCTTCTCATTTGTTCTTTAGGAAACGGCTAACATAGTCCAAAGGAAATGTGAAAGACTGCTGATACATGGAAATGTAAAACTTTATTTAGTTATAGAATTTATACACACGAACGTTCCAAAAATCCAGTTCCAAAATCCATTGCCAGCAGACAATTTGCAGGAAGCAGCTGAATACTTGGCCAGCACAAAAGAGATCTACAAAACCCTTAAAATGTGAAGGAGCCAGTGTTAACAAAGACGGGATTACATAACCAGAAGGTGAGACGACATTTCTCCAGATAAATTCCAACTTTCTCCCTCCTCACCACAGAGGTCAATCGCTTTTACAGTTGACGAAGAACATTCTCCTCAAGGTTCGAAATATTGTGTGATGGAAACTGGAAGCACAGAAGGAAAGCGATAAAATAGAAACAGGAAGACGACTTAATGAAAGAGAGGACGTGAAGTGGTTTATAATCTCGGCTTTTTCTGTCAAGTATTTCTAGGAAATCTCCACCTGGCTCGGAAATGTTTTTGAAGGCTTCTCAACATCTTCAACTTTTTGGTTTATAACTATATTACTGCTTAATCCACAGTAACAAAGAGAATGAACAAAACGTATGCTAACCGCCATTAAGTTGGCCATATACATGGAATAGCTGCCGGGTGAACACTTGTTCTACTTTACCCGACTCCACCATAAACTTTTGGCTTGGCAGAGAGGAGCCAACACAATAACACATTGGCAGAGCCTGCGGAACTTGGGGAGCTCGGCCAACATTTATCTAACATGTAAGACTATCTTAAGGCTATGTTCCCACACAGTATTTTTGCACAGTATTTTGGTCTGTATTTTGCAACCAAAACCAGAAGTGGATTGCAGTTACATTAAAACTGTCAGCAATGTGCAGTAGCCTGGTGTGAACTGGGCCTGGTTTTTGCTTTTGATTTTCAGCATCCGGTAATGCAGGAGTTACTCAAAGCTCTGCTAGACTTGATTACTGCAGCTGTGTAAGTCTTTTGATTGACTTGTTCCTCTGCCTGTCCGGAACCTGGAGGATCAGAGCGCCGGTCCAAAAAGGGATCCGGACGGGGCTCTTGACCCTCATAAAAGAAAGCTGAGCCAGTCTCTCAGCGCTGGCTATTTATGTTCACACCCTGATCCCAGCTCCCCCTGTCTATTCCTGCGATCCTCATTCCTAATCCCTCTTCTTGCTTGACCTGTTATCTGACCTCCCGCCTGACCTCTGACTATCCGATAGTTTGCTGATTCTGTACTGCGTTGCCCGTTTAGTTTTGGACTTTGGCTTGTCGACTTTCCTTTGTGTTTGTTCATCTGTCTTGTTCTGTGTAACACCTATTCTAGAGCAGGGACCGCCTTCGTGGTTGTCCGCAGCTACCTAGGGTCATTTGAGGCAAGTAGGTAGGGACAGTGGGTGGGCTTAGCATTAGGGCTCACTGTCGTGTCTTGTACCTACCTCCCCTGTCCTGACAAAAACAACAGCGGTTGTTTTGAAATAATGGCCATTATTTGCCACAAAATGACAGCCAACCACTTAATTTCTACAGTGTGTGAACACCCTGTTGAGATCCTGATTGATAAGTAGAATGACCAGGGAAATCACTGTACTGCTGTTCGCCTCCTCTTCCCACTCTGTATCTATGAGACCAGGATGGCCCCATAGACTTACATTAAGAGTCCATTCAGGTCATGTGACACAGAGCAGGGAGTGAAGGCGTTATGAGCATACTTCTCCCGGCTCATTCTCCTATATGTACACATGATAGTGCCATTCAGATGGTGCCCCCTCCTCACTGGTCAGGGCTTTATGACCTCATCTCAGCACATATTAAATGCATACTCAACCAATCCCCACCTTGGCCACTGATTGACTGAGCGGGTACTTCTTATGTCGATT
This sequence comes from Dendropsophus ebraccatus, assembly GCF_027789765.1. Classification (NCBI taxonomy): domain Eukaryota; kingdom Metazoa; phylum Chordata; class Amphibia; order Anura; family Hylidae; genus Dendropsophus; species Dendropsophus ebraccatus. Next base: position 143,220,823 of record NC_091459.1, on the reverse strand, counting down.
TGGGAACCAAAAAGCAAGGACAGGGCTCCACTGAAATAGGAGCCAATTGTGCAGCAGAGTATCCCTTTTTTTGAAAGCCAGTCTTAGCCTTTAAAAAAAGTAGTTGTTCCTGGATTGGGAAAAAAATGATAGGTGGGAAAATAAAAAATGGCCAGAAGTTAACCTTTGTGGGGCTATCTAGGGTATCGAGGATAAAAAAACAAAACATAGCTGCTTTATTCCAAAACTCAGTCCTCAGTTTGGGTGTGGGTGCCAAGTAAGGATGAAGCAGGCTGAAACAATCGAGTGCCGATTTAATAGATCAATGCAGTACATATGTATTGCGTGGATCCCTATAAGCAATCATGGTTTTGCTCATAGGATTCACTTAGGGGGACTACAAATTAGTATAAAAATATAGCTGGAGGTATAACCATTAGGAAGAGGGAGATTGTGATCCTGCTGTATAGAGCTCTAGTGACATCACTTCTGGAATACTGTGTCCAGTTCTGGAGACCTCACCTACAAAAAGATATCGATAAAATAGAACGGGTCCAAAGACGGCTACAAAAATGGTGGAGGGTGTGAGGCATAAAACATATCAGGAAAGACTTAAAGTGTCACTGTTGCTTAATTTTTTTTTTTTTAATTTTAAGAAACTTTGTAATTGGGTTTATTAGCCAAAAAATGCATTTTTATCATGAAAAGGCAGTTTGAAACTCTCCCCCGTCTTCATGGTTTTCTTAAGGAGAGGGGAGTGTGGAGGGAGATTGAAGCACCAAAACAGGACAACAAAGAGTTAATTTGCAGCTACATCACAGGGCTATCACCTCTGAAGTCAGCACTAACCTCTCTGACCTCTAAATACCAGCTTTCACACAGGTCCCACTGTATAATCCTTTGTTCTCTTCTCTCTGCTGGCGACTAATCTCCCTCCTCCCCCCTTCTCTCTCCATAGGTTACACAGGGCTCAACTGATGTAAAAGAGTCGAGATTTACTGATAATGAGCGGTGAATGAGAGAGAGGAGGGGGGGGGGGGGCTGGGGAAAGTCTTTGTGAATGCAGATAATGGCAGATTTGCCTAATAAACCCAATTACAAAGTTTCTTAAAATTGCCTGGACTATTTATTTCTGCAAAAAAAAAAAAAAAAATAATAATAATAATAAAAATTTTTTGATACTGACACTTTAAGGATTTGACTCTGTATAGTCTGGAGGAAAAAAGGTAATTAATTGAAATCTTTTTATATGTTACCGGACTAAATAAGGTTCAGGAGGGAAGAAACTGAACTCAAAAACCAGAGGACACAGTGAGAGGTTATTGGAGGAAAGATCAGAAGCAGAAGAGAGAATATTACTTTACTGAAAGAGTAGTAGATGCTTGGAATAAACTTCCAGCAGATGTGGTAGGTAAATCTACAATAACAGAATGTAACCTGCCTGGTATGAACAGATATTTAGCCGAAGAGAATAAGAAGGGAAATACTAATAGGGAAGACTAGATGGACCAGAATGGACAATCTTTTATATATATATATATATATATATATATATATATATATATATATATATATATATATCCCAATGCCTAATAAAAGTCGAACTGCTCCCAAAAAAAGGTAATCACAAAAGGTTTCTATCCTCCTGTAAGTAGCCTACCTGGTTTGCTGCCGTGTCTGGGTCTTTATTATAGGTTGAGTAAGAGATGGCGGGTGGGTCGGACTGAAGCCTCGGTGGCTCGCTCCCCCAGAATCCCTCCTGATCACTCCTCTCCGCTCTAACAACATTAACATTTCAGCTAATGCAAAGTTGTTTGGAAACCAAGAGGACGGTTATATAGAGGAGAAGCCGAGCGGCTCGGTACATGGCTGCCATGCGCTGTCTTTACCCTGCTGTTTACTCCTCGTATTTCCAATGACGTTTGTCATCAGTGGAACAGCAGGAAGAGCTCGAAAATGTGCTGTAAACCTGTTTCTAAAATGCAACCAACTGTGAAACTTGGAAAGTGGGAAGTAGATTGTGTGCGCTAAGAACATTAACTGCGCTTTGATGCTCAGTTGGTGTTTGGAGCTTTTTAATTCTAAAAAAGACAGATAAATTCTGTGTGTTTGAGGAGGGAAGTGCTGTAAATATAATAAATGAACGTTTTATATCCGTACGACATGCGCAGCGTTACTTATTACGTGGCATTTCTCTTACTATTACAGCATTATCCTCATCCAGTAATCCCAGGCCTACCCCCCTCCCCCCCCTCCGAGCCTTTTGCTCCGCTCTATTTCATGTGGTCTTGATCCTCCGATTGGGCACCAAGTCCGACTGTGAAATATAATCCTGGCGATAGGATTATTACTATTTTACCTCCTTATTTCCCACTATTTGCTGGGTTTTCATATACAGTGGTACCTTGATTTAAGAGTAACTTGGATTGAGAGCATTTTGCTAGACGAGCTCAGAGTTTTTCAAAATTGTAACTTTTAAGAGCGTTGTTTTGGTGTAAGAGCTCCCTGTACTGGGTCAGAGGGGGAGTGGGGGAGGGGCATGGTCTACATAGCGTGGTCTACAGCCCTGTACTCTGACCCAGGAAGTCTCCAACGCCTTCCAAATCATAGCAGATCCACTTCAGGCTGGGGCTTACATCAGGGGACAGGACTGTAGGGGTAATCTCTTTATAGCTGTAACCCCTCTTTCTCTATGCTGGTATAGTGTACTCACAACTGCCCTGCTCATTCCTTCATGCTCCCTCCAGTCTCTGTCAGCCCTTTTGTTTTCCATCCTCTCCATTTCTGCTATAATGGGCCAGCACTCACACTTAGCTATACACACTGCTGCTATAATGTGCCTGCACTTACACTCAGCTCTACACACTGCTGCTATAATGTGCCTGCACTTACATTCAGCTATACACACTATGCTGCTATAATGTGCCTGCACTTACACTCAGCTATACACACTGCTATATAGAAAAGTCCATGCTGAATACACACCCTTTCCCCATTGCTGTCATGTGACCACACAGACCTCTGACAGCAGCCCTGCTTCTCTATTCTAGCCTGTTGTACTACACTACTGCATTATGGGGATCTGCAGCTCCATCCTGTATCTACAAACAGCTGCTGTGTTATCAGGGTTATACAGTTACTATACATTATACACCACATGCTGCTAAACTGTACAGTAACCTATATATCACATATCCAGCTGCTGTGTTATCAGGGTTATACAGTTACTATACATTATACACCACATGCTGATTGCTATACTGTACAGTAACTTATATATCACATATCCAGCTGCAGTGTTATCAGGGTTATACAGTTACTATACATTATACACCACATGCTGCTATACTGTACAGTAACTTATATATCACATATCCAGCTGCTGTGTTATCAGGGTTATACAGTTACTATACATTATACACCACATGCTGCTATACTGTACAGTAACTTATATATCACATATCCAGCTGCTGTGTTATCAGGGTTATACAGTTACTATACATTATACACCACATGCTGCTATACTGTACAGTAACTTATATATCACATATCCAGCTGCTGTGTTATCAGGGTTATACAGTTACTATGCATTATATACCACATGCTGATTGCTATATTGTACAGTAACTTATATATCACATATCCAGCTGCAGTGTTATCAGGGTTATACAGTTACTATACATTATACACCACATGCTGCTATACTGTACAGTAACTTATATATCACATATCCAGCTGCTGTGTTATCAGGGTTATGCAGTTACTATACATTATACACCACATGCTGATTGCTATATTGTACAGTAACTTATATATCACATATCCAGCTGCTGTGTTATCAGGGTTATACAGTTACTATACATTATATACCACATGCTGCTATACTGTACAGTAACTTATATATCACATATCCAGCTGCAGTGTTATCAGGGTTATACAGTTACTATGCATTATATACCACATGCTGATTGCTATATTGTACAGTAACTTATATATCACATATCCAGCTGCAGTGTTATCAGGGTTATACAGTTACTATACATTATACACCACATGCTGCTATACTGTACAGTAACTTATATATCACATATCCAGCTGCTGTGTTATCAGGGTTATACAGTTACTATACATTATACACCACATGCTGATTGCTATATTGTACAGTAACTTATATATCACATATCCAGCTGCAGTGTTATCAGGGTTATACAGTTACTATACATTATATACCACATGCTGATTGCTATACTTGTACAGTAACTTACAATATCACAGATTCAGCTGTTTCTAAATACATTGTTACATTTCTTTTACATGTTATTCAGAATAAAAAATCATTATTTTTGGGGTGTGGAACCAATTGTCTGCATATCAGCGATTTCTTATGGGAAAATTTGCTTTGGTTTAAGAGTGATTTGGATTACAAGCGCGGCCCCGGAACAAGAGGAGCCCTGTAACCTGAATAGGTATGTATTCCTCTTTGCATATCGTCAGCCGCGCACCGCTATTACACGTAGATTATAGATCAGAACCTATATCAGCCGATGACAATGATCGTTGTTTTTATTACACAGAACGATAATCGGCCGCATACGGACGATTCAGCCTATTATCGTTCCGTGTAATAGTATATATGTGTATATACTGTGTATAGTGTCTGTGTATAGTGTCTGAGCACCTTCAGTATACAGCTAAAAAAAAAAATATATACATATATTTTTTTTCAAGTAGAGGTCATGTGATCATATCCAGAATAACCGTACATAGGTAGCACTTTGGTCTCCCCGTATAATAGAGATGTGCCAGACTTACGATTTATTATTTGGTCTAGTATACCCTATTCTCCTGGTTGGACGTAAGTCGCTCATAGCCCGGCCGTGCTGCTACTCCGCATTGTTGGAGTCTAAGTAACACTACCAGCATTAAAAATGGGGTCTTCGAAAAATTAAGAATTAAATCTATCTGTAATGGTATGGAAGTTAAATGTCAGGAACCTTGACTTCTAGAAGATGAAGCCCTTATGAGAATGGGGAAATTTACATATATATAAGGAATCCTAAGCGAGTGGCAAGACCTTATTACTGGTAACTGTGGAAGGCAGGCGCTGTCATCATTGACTTGTTGTGGAGTAAATGAGGCGTATAAATGGCCGGTGGGTGAAGGGGCAGAGCCGCACGTGGGTGAAGGGGCAGAGCCGCTTACCTTGCATTGCTTGTCTTCTTCCATGTTGGCCACCTTGCTGATTTTTGCTTTATACCGGTTTATCATTGTCTATTGGCCGCCTGGAGCCACCTGAAATCCACTGGAATTCCCATTCTTTCATTGGGAGCTGACAACCGTTTTATCTTAGTGACAGCTAACAACCCCGGGTTCATTAAAGGGGAACTCCAGCAAAATAATAATTCTTTCAAATCAACTGGTGCCAGTTATATAGATTTGTAATTTACTTCTATTGAAAAAAAAAGTGGTGTTTTCTCTCCAGTCTGACACAGTGCTCCCTGCTGCCACCTCTGTCCATGTCAGGAACTGTCCAGAGCAGGAGAGGTTTTCTATGGGGATTTGTTGCTGCTCTGGACAGTTCCTGACATGGACAGAGGTGGCAGCAGAGAGCATTGTGTCAGACTGGAAAGAATACACAACTTCCTGCAGGACATACAGCAGCTGTAAAGTACTGGGAGACTGGAGATAATTTACACATCTCTGCCACTTTTGACACCAGTTGATTTAATATTTTAAAAAAATATTTCGGTACTGACATTTGCTGGCCTGGCTTCCTCTTCTTTGGTTTGCCATATTGGTAGGGTGTGCCTATAGGAAGTGCAAAGATACGATGTATAATGTTATTGGGGATGATATTGACGCCATTGTGACAATGTAAAGCGGGAATAGCCATACAGATATTACATTTGCTTAGTAGTTTTTAGTCAGAAACTTGAAAACAGCATAACCCCTGGGATACATGGATTACGTGGCCACCACCAGAAAAGACAATTATAGGAGTCATCCCACAATGATAAATTATCCCCATTGATAGTATATGGGATAACTAGCTGATGGGTGGGGGTCAGTCTACTGATATGTGATCAGTAATGTTTGGAAACTCCATAGAAAACGGAGTGTGCTCAGTGTATTCTGGGGGGCAGATCACTTTTGTTCTTGTGATCTTATGGAGGCCCAGAGGGCAGATCCTCACCAATCTTATGGATAGGGAGGACAATCAATTGGAGGATACCCCTTTAAGAGACATTACCCCCTTTAGTAATTGACCATATCTGTTCTTACATCAGGAACTAAGAAGTTTCAGACTAGGCCGCTTCCTTTTTATGATGGTAGCCCAGCCGCCCGTCATTGGCTGTCTGTGCCAGGATCAGGCAGCTTGGCTTTCAGGATGATGGCCGGGCTCTCGCACTGTCCTACAGTTTAACCCCTGTTATACTGGAGTGAAATTATGAACCATGGTGCTATGTCACATGATAACATGATGACTGGGTGATGATGGGTTTCCATGGCAACAGGAGCCTTCTAAAGGCCTTCTCTGTATGTGTCTGTATACCACCAAGCCAGGGTCTCTATAGATTGCCTATGATCCAATAATTTATTATGGGAAATGCACATAAAGAGCTTTTTTTTCCCTTCACTTACTACTGCATCAAGGCTTTACTTCCTGGATAACATGGTGATGTCACTTCCTGGATAACATGGTGATGTCACTTCCTGGATAACATGGTGATGTCACTTCCTGGATAACATGGTGATGTCACTTCCTGGATAACACGGTGATGTCACTTCCTGGACAACACAGTGATGTCACTTCCTGGATAAAATGGTGATGTCACGACCCGACTCCCAGAGCTTTGCGGGCTGTGGCTGCTGGAGAGGATGATGGCAGGGGGGTGCTCAGTGTCCCTCCAGTGTCCTGTGTCCCTCAGTGTCCCTCTGCCATCATCGTCTCCAGCAGCCACAGCCGCACAGCTCTGGGAGTCGGGTTGTGTCATCACCATGTTACCCAGGAAGTGACATCACCATGTTATCCCGGAAGTGACATCACCATGTTATCCAGGAAGTGACATCACCATGTTATCCAGGAAGTGATATCACCATGTTATCCAGGAAGTGACATCACCATATTATCCAGGAAGTGACATCACCATGTTATCCAGGAAGTGACATCACCATATTATCCAGGAAGTGACATCACCATGTTATCCAGGAAGTGACATCACCATGTTATCCAGGAAGTGACATCATTATGTTATCCAGGAAGTGACATCACCATGTTATCCAGGAAGTGACATCACCATGTTATCCAGGAAGTGACATCACCATGTTATCCAGGAAAACAGCGATACAGCCCGGAAAACAGCGATACAGCCCGGAAAACAGCAAAAAAGCCTAGCTAATAGGCTGTATCTCTGTTTTCCAGGCGGTACTCGGGAAGTCTCCAGCTTCCCCACAGAATGGGAAGGCATCAGGAATCAAATGCAGAAGGTTCTACAAGGTTCGAGTTTAATAGAACCTAAGATTTTCCGATGTTCCATCATCTCTACTCCTGAATATCGGGCCATGTAATACGGCCCTAAATGATTGGTGGACAGGGTTGCAACTCTACCCAACTATTGTATATAAACAAGCGTGGGGGATGCTGGATCTTCACCATTGGCTGATGCAACCACATTGTATTTCACCGCTTGGACAGGACCAGACAGATGATACAGTAGGCCTATGCCTTTAGGCACCAAGGTTGACAGGCGGCTCATTCCCCACATAGCTTCAGTATCTCATTTACTTTCCTTTATTGGCAAATGGAAATGAGCAGATGCTAGGGTTAACTGAGGTGGAATAAATTGGGCATTTACTTTCTATTACAATTACTACAAACTCTGCAAAAATATTCTATGCAGAAGGTATATGGCCATGGATTCAGCCATGGAGGGTGAGAGAAGCGCCGTTCCTATAGGTTCTAGCAATGAAAACTGGATAAAGAAAGCACATTAACCTATGAATACATGACGGAGGGACATACATTTATGGAGAAGTTTCAGACACAGCCAGATAGACTTTGCTTACTCTGCTATGATAAACAGTAGTGCAAGTATAATGTAGGAGATGTGATTAAAGTGCCATGCCTTGTTCCCGGACCGTGCCTTGTTCCTGGACCGTGCCTTGTTCCTGGACCGTGCCTTGTTCCCGGACCATGCCTTGTTCCTGGACCGTGCCTTGTTCCCGGACCATGCCTTGTTCCCGGACCGTGCCTTGTTCCCGAACCGTGCCTTGATGTCAGAACAACCCATACCCATATGCTGAATTAATAACTTTGTCTGGCTATAAACTTACTGTGGTTTCCATCTTGGAATCCAGGTGGTGGTGGGTGACAAATCCAAGAAATTGGCAAATGACTGTATTTACAGTCATGGTTGACTAGATGATATATGACATTTGCTCATTCATCGCCGGATCACAGGAGGCTATTATTGGCAACAAATATTCCTCCATTCTTGTTCCATCCATGTTGTAAAAGGGCCTTAAAGGGGGTTTCTGGGGAGCGGAAGAAGGCTAAAGCTGATGTTGAATGTTTTCATCCCCGCCCCCCTTTCCGAGACGCGGAGGGTTGAGTCTAAATCCTGATCGTCACTGATGGATGGGCTCCCTATAGATCCTAAAAACAATCCCAATTTCGGAAATGTTCCACAGCTCTATAGCGAAGGACTGGAGCACTGAGCACAAGGCAGTGTTCTCCATTCATTCCCCCAGCAGTTGGACCCGCTACCAACCACCTCATTATGTCCTTTGCATAGGGACTAATAAATTGAGATGAGAAATCTTCGGTCATTTTTTTGACTACACGATGACCATGAAGTCAATGATACGGCCATCAAAATTCATTTGTCGAATGTGTAAGGCCGCCTTTGCTGTATGGATTTGCTTTCAGCACCATAAAAGATCCCAGAGAATAAAGGTTCCTATAAAAGCACTATAGACCTTCAATTACTATGTTCCCCATCCTCCCCATAATCAGGAATGTTCGATGTGGTCCGATGCTAATGTGTTCCCTATGGGGAGGGGTAAGCTGCCTCCAGATTGCTGTATTGGCACCTATCTCTCCGAGAACAAAGTGGTCGGGAAGTGAAAATCCACCATTCTCAACATCAGGAGGCCCCAATACCCTTTATACTGATGGCCAAACCCACTGCCAGCTGACTTTAGTATACATATCTGTAGACCCACATAGACAGATGCCAAAAGAGTGTCCCACTGGCTTCCTTTGGGCTGGTATATATCAGCATACTTTATTTTCAACTAAATAATAAAAATGCACTTTCCCATATGTTTCCTTTTACTCGGGGGCCTATGTCCTGTTAGACACACAATGTCAGAGCTTTACGATCTTACATCCACCTACATATTTCCCTGGTGTATAGGCTGAACATGAAGCCGGAATGTGATATGAACAGAGATGGGGAAACTTTTGGCTTTTACTTCTGATAATATAATATTCCATCTATGCTGTGCTCATCCAGATCAGGCAACGCTGCCGCCAGTCATCATCTCCAACCCGAAAACACCTACCGTGTGAATGACTGTATATGACTCTTTTCTATCCAATGAAGTAGATGACTGTTGTGGCTTTGTAATGTAAAGTAATGTAAGGGTGGGTTCACACTACGGAATTCCGCAGTATGTCCGTGCACGTCCATGCGCCTTTCCGCCGGCTCCATAGACACCATTCTATGGGCCGGCGTATTCCGCTATCTGCCGAAAGAAGTGACATGTCGGCAGATAGCGGCATACGCTGGCTCATAGAATGGTGTCTATGGAGCCGGCAGAAAGGCACGCGCCCGTGCGCACAGACACATGACAGAATTTCGTGGACATTGTCCGTGAGAATTCCGTAGTGTCAACCCACCCTAAGGCTGTAATGTTATTGAATCTGAATCTGTAAATTTAAAGGGGAACTATCAGCAGGTTGGACGCATCTACCCTGCTAATATGTCTCTATTGGAGAGGAGACGCTAAGGAGGAAGGTTTGTCTCTTATCCTCCTCCTTGGCGACATTTCGGTGTAGTTAGCTTTTTGGTCCACGGTCCAGTGAGACCATTAGGGGCACTGGGGCACCCGTTAGAAGCACTGTCCGCCCCATAGCGCCGATACACCCCCGGCCAGCTAGGGGAAGATTGGCTTTGGGTGTGGGCAGTGCGCCTACTAGTCTTACCGGACCATGAAGCAAAAGAATAACTGCACCGAAACAGTGCCGAGGATGAAGGTAAGAGACATACCCCCTTCTCGGCGTCTCCTGTGCAATAGATACATAACAGCAGGGTAGATTCGTCCAACCTGCTTATAGTTTCTCTTTAAATTTACAGATTGGAAAGATGTTTCCAAACCTATAATATTGCTGAAGAGGAAAGGATCATTTATATTCCTGTCTTCCTTCTCCGTCCCCATGGACAGCTCCATCTCCTCATTTCAACAACAGCTTCGCCGAGCTACATCCTGAAATGTTTTTCATTATTTTTCCAAAGCGTTAAATTGTACATTGTGTCACATGTCTATGTTCTATGTCCGTCTGCAGGGACCGGTCAATCTATGTGTTATAAAAAATATATATATATATTTTATTTCCGATTAATTTACCAACCGCAAACAATGTCTCTTTTTAAAAAAATATATATTTTTTTGAAATTTGATCTGTATGTTTTTTGTTTTTCTAGCTTACAAGTTAATTGGATCCGGTAGAACTAAAGCAGATATGAAATACATGTAACTAATGGAATAATAAAAAAAAAAAAAAAAAAAGAAATACATGTATACTTCACAGAATGTCCAACACATATCTGAATTCTAAAATTCCAAAAGTCTGCCCCTTTTCATAGTTTGGAGTACAAAGTAAAATCCTTAAAGGGGAAACTTGCTGAAATCTCCCTATTGTGCACTAGTCACCATTTCCGTGATATTAGGAGTTTAATCCTTATGATAACTTTTGACAAGTCCTCAGCTACTGATTGCACGAGTCTCAATTCTGAAACCCGTTGAAATTACAAGAAACAGTCGCGGGAGTGGCGGCAGAATTCTTTACTGCCCAGCCGGCAGGGACATTGTCTATACGACCTTATAGGTGCAGCAGCGCTGGATCAGCTAATACGATCCTTTTTTCAATCGGTTGCCCGATGCCTGGGATCTTTGCCGTTATCCAGATATGCAAATGATGTTGGTGCACTGGAGGCGGGCCCGGCTTCCTATCTCTGTCCCACCTTTAGTTTCCTGCTGAGTCTCGCTCTGCGGCCTGATCTCAAGCTTCATCATGTTGTGATTGGCTGAGCGGGCTGGAGGCAGCTGTACACACTGGAGACCTGTAGAAGGACACAGAGGGAGCACGGACAGATGAGCATGCTTGTTTTATGTAATAATTTTTTTAAGTGTATTAAATTGTCACCATCTTTACCGAACTGAACTTTTTGCAAAGTTCATAACAAATGTCAGGTCTTAAGATTCGGTTCGCTCATCTCTTGTCCTACCCATTAAAGTCTAAAGCCCCTATTACATGGGGCGACGGAGCTTGTTTCCTGCTCGCTGCCGGCGCTATTAAACGTGGCGGCAGCGAGCAGGTAAGTGTAGGGGAGCCATGGGGAGCTGCAGGGGGGCTGCCCCGGTGATCGCTTGATCGTCCGGGCAGTCCATAGAGGATAGCAGCGGTCTGCTGCCGCCATTCCTATTCCACAGACCGACGGCAGCAGATTGCTGCTATCCTGGTCGTTTGTCTTTCAACATGTTGAAAGACAAACAACAGTAAAATGATCAGCCGACATCGTTCATGTAGGCTGATCGTTGTCTTCTATTACGCGGGACGATTATCGGCCGTGACGGGGCCCTAAGGCTGTAAGGTGTAGCAAGACTTTATCAAATCAATTATGTCACAAATTTATCTCACAAACCCAAGGTGCCTAAAGACAACCAGATACTGTATTATACAATCATGTTGATTCTTCTGCTAGATATGAAGAAGCGCCCAGTGATTGACCTTTTATTGATCTAGTAAAAGTAGATTCATGATTCTTGTATTTAGCCCTGCATAATTACACAATTAATTCATGGGATTTATGGAGGCTATCAACAAGGGCAATGGAGTTTCTGAAAGGCACAAGATGGATACCGAATAGAAGGTGCACAAATAATACCCAAATATCATAAAAGAAGAATAAAACCTAATCTCAGTAACAGGTCACTATTTAAAAATATCATATAGATCTAGACCTTTAGGCACCCAATGGCCCCGATGTACTAATCTTTATTAGACAATCTTCAAATACGCCACATTTCGTTCTGGTTTTAGAAGAAAGTATCCTTGTTTATCTGGACACTTTTTGTAATAATTTTTTTTCTGATAGTTTTATCTTCTTGAGTGGTATCGGGGTCTTTGTATCCCCTATACTGTAGCTGTATAGCTGCTCTACCATGGTCACCATCAGCAGAAAATGCAGAAAATTACAATCCTATCATTATTGCCCATGGTCTTCATTGTCCGTGTTGATTTGATTCCATTGATTACCGTCCGTCAATTCCCTCCACATATTACATTTCCCAGCCTTCCTCCAGTCATCACATACTCCCATCATGGCTACCTGTAATGGTAGGGATGGGCAAGAGAAGCCATTGCTAGATTAGGACTCCCCCATTGGGGTTCACCTTGGCATGATGACATGGTACACTATGTTTGCTATGAACCTCAGTAAGGTGTAAGATGTCCAGGGTGGCAACCCCTCATATATATAGTATACTACCCCAAAACAAATGTAATAGCCACAATACAAGGCTTAGGTGAAAAAAGTCCAAATATTTGCAATCCATACACAAATACAACACTATTAATGGTGAAGTGCAAAAAAATAACTGGTGCAAAACTGTGCAAAAGTAAAAGTAAACAAAATTGTGACGAGCATTGACCAAGACTCAATGTCACCATAGTATAGATGGTTGGGGATAGAATGGGATGATGTCCAACGAACCTCATGCGTTCCATCCATGCACCCAACTTTCCTGTTTATGTCATAGAGACATGTCAAAAGAAAGTAACCCTGATCTCACTGGTCAGTGCTCGTCTGTGACTGCCTTGGCTGAAAAATCTTTTTGTCCCTAAGTAGAGATGAGCGAATCAGCCGGATTTCTGGTTCGTATGAAGCCATTGGCATTGGCTGTATCCCAGTTTTCCGGGCGTTCCTTACGATGTATCCACCCGCTGCACGGAGGGAACAGACAGCGGGAGTCAGCCGCCAAGATTTCTGATTCATACGAACCAGAAATCCAGCTGATTCGCTAATATCTATCCCTAAGTTGAAGATATGATGAAACCGATGGAAATGCTCTTGGAATGTTTCTTATCCATCGTTTGGAATCCATCCAGTTGGTTAAGATATCATCAATGTAACAACGCTACGCTAGAGGACTAATGGGGCGGGAGGAGGTTTGCACTTGAAGGACCCACATATCTTTAGCTAAACAAGTTTCTTATATGATACTTATACCCAGATTCATAACAACGTCTATGACAACACAAACAATGGAAACTTGAGAGCTTTCTCCATGTTAGCTCCAATATCCATGTATCAGCCTAATAAATGACATGCTTCAATGCTCTGTGCCTCCAAGGCCTAAACCTTTCCACAGATGGTGGTCGGGTAACCATAGTTCTTCACTAGTAACGAAACCTTTATTATATTTTTCTATTGAAATTAATTTGATGATTTTGTTGGCTCATAAGGAGAGCGGCGTTCTTGTATTGTGTCTGTGAAACGTCTCCTGGTGCGCTCCGGAATGTTCTTGTTCCTTTCTAATCTTAGTTATATATAATTAGATTATGTCTGATGGGAAGGCAGTTTGGAGAACTTGAACTTCTTTGTGTTTTCGCTTGACGGTAATTCTCTGTTACATCTCTAGTTTTCTTATTCGTCTCCAGTTAATTGTCGGGATTTCTTCTTTAGATGCCACCGATACATTGTATATCAAGGCTGCCTTTTTTAAGGGTGTACTTCAACTGCTTTGTCTACTTATCTTTGTTCCTTCCCAATGTTTTATAGTGTTTTTCAGCTTTCGAGATGGAGATACACTTTCAGTCGTCATCAGTTAGTTGCTGCTTCCAAGTTCTCCTTTATATGTTAGTGTCCTCCTTGTAATACATGGAAGATATGAGGTCTCTAGGAGTCTAGATTTTCCTCTACTTTCATTCTACACTTCTACAAACTCAATGTGATTTCCTTCCCGTAAACTGCCTTTTGTCTACTTTTCTATCTATCTACAGTCTATGTGAGCTGCCATCCATGTATGCTCTCCCTATTATCCACACACTGTCATTAACACCAAAAGGAAGAGGATTGGAAAGAGAACCTGCCAGAAACACACACAGCTTTAGTGTCATCCTTAGTAACCCCTGAGAATGCCCCAGGTCATTGAGTGCCTTGACCTTTTTATATCCAACACAGCACTACTATGTCCATACAGATATGTCTGCTACTGCAGCTCACTCTATTTAGGTGAATGAAGCTGACCTGGGGATATCCACAATTTTAGGTCACTTAAAGGAGTTTTCTGGGGAGTGCCTTTTTGGCTAAATAAAAGGTGTCCTCTAGGATCTCTGATATAATGGGTCGGGAAACAAAGTAATAAATATTTAAAGGAGAGGTCCAGTAAAATTTTTATTAAAGTATTGTATTGCCCCCCGAAAGTTTTAGAAATCACCAATATACAATTATTGCAGGAAATGCTTATAAAGTGCTTTTTTCCCTGCACGAAGGCTACTGCATCAAGGCTTCACTTCCTGGATAACATGGTGATGTCACTTCCTGGATAACATGGTGATGTCACTTCCTGGATAACATGGTGATGTCACTTCCTGGATAACACGGTTATTTCACTTCCTGGATAACATGGTGATGTCACTTCCTAGAGAACATGGTGATGTCACGACCCAACTCCTAGAGCTGTGCAGGCTGTGGCTGCTGGAGAGGATGATGACAGGGGGATGCTCAGTGCCCCTCTATTACCCTGTGTCCCTCAGTGTCCCCTGCCATCATACTCTCCAGCAGCCACAGCCCACACAGCTCTGGGAGTCGGGTCGTGACATCACCATGTCATCCAGGAAGTGACATAACCATGTTACCTAGGAAGTGACATCACCATGTTATCCAGGAAGTGACATCACCATGTTATCCAGGAAGTGACATCACCATGTTATCAAGGAAGTGACATCACCATGTTATCCAGGAAGTGACATCACCATGTTATCCAGGAAGTGACATCACCATGTTATCCAGGAAGTGACATCACCATGTTATCCAGGAAGTGAAGCCTTGATGCAGTAGTAAGTGCAGGGAAAAAAGCACTTTATATGCATTTCCCGTAATAAGTGTATATTGGTGATTTGTATAACTTTTGGGGAGCAATACAATTCTTTTCACCAGACTTCTCCTTTAATTTAACTACAGCCCAACCAAAAAGTGGAATTGTCTCTGTAATGCAAGATGCAGGAGACTACTCAGAGCAAGAGAAGCCACTGTTTAGGCGTAGCTTTTCCTTAGAACATGACTGGGGATTTGAAAAGGTAGTCCCACAACAGTAGGTCTCTCTGCAACCATCCAGCACCCACCTCTGTACTGACAAAGGGAAACAATCCTGAAACTGCCATCACCAGATGGATGACTTCCTCTACTGGGGAGTTTCTGGTTAAATCCCCAGTCATGTTCTAAGGCCAATTAAAGGAGTCAGACATTGACTCGACAGAAAAGCTATCTTTAATGGCATCCAAGAACCACTTCGTATATTATCCCTACCAGAATTCCCAGTGAAGCATGAATGACCTATACATCTCTATACATCTTAAGGCGCTTTCCTTAAGGAGAAACATTTCTTCTTTGGTCCTTAGCCATCGTTTCCAAGAGGTGAGGACATAGAACATTAGTCCGAATTCCTTAAAGGGATACTCTTTTTCTTTCAAATCAATTGGTTTCAGGAAGTTATACAGATTTATTATTTACTTCTACTTAAAAATCTCAAGGCGTCCAGTACTTATCAGCTGCTGTATGTCCTGCAGGAAGTGGTGTATTCTCTCCAGTCTGACACAGTGCTCTCTGCTGCCACCTCTGTCCATGTCAGGAAATGTTCAGAGCAGCAGCAAATACCCATAGAAAACCATAGTAATGGGTTGGCTATAGAAGGTTTTCTACTATAACCAACTCGTTAAAATAAGTTAGGACCTATACATCTAAATTTTTTCTAGAACATCGACTCTAAAGTAAAAAGTTGTTGAGATTTTAATTGTAGCCTGGATTAAGTTCAGGATTTTCTGTTCCATTTCAGATCTTACTGTATATGTGGCCGGATTTTTATCTCCAATATCCGCAGTCCGTGAAAGGACCCGCCGTACCGCAGAAGATCACTTAGTGGTTTCTGAAACAATCTCCATTTATTCGTCTGGCTTTTTCCTGCTTTTCAGCTTGTAGCTTTAAGTTTACAGTTTGTAGAGTGAAATGAGAGTAAAAAAAAACTATCGTATAGAATGTTGAAAAGCCGCAGACCGTCCTCCCATCTGCAGCCAATTAACGTTTCATTGTTTAATATTACAAACTTCGGGATTGAAACCTTATCTGTTTTGAGAGGTTGCGGTTAGTAAGGACTCGAGCGCTGACCCGCTGCAATATCTCTACCTTGTATTCTGGAGCCAGAAATGCGATGGGGTTACAAGTTCACGTGTAAGACGGGCTTGGCTGCTGTAATGATTGTGTACATGACCTGTAGATTAACCAAGGACTCCAGCAAAGACGGTGACCCCCGCGCCGCAGGGCTGGCTTTATAAATAAGGCCCTGGGTAATGAGCACGGTCGGGAGCCTCGCCTCTCTTTTACGGTATATTTTCTGCCACTATACTGTACTGTATACGTGTCTTTTGTCGCCATTCTTAGCTTGCTCTTGGTTAGATTTGCTCTAAAGGAATTAGGACTAAAATCCATGATAACAAATTGTGCTAAAACCACCCACAATTACATTATAAAATGGTCTTTTATGGTGGGCTCTCAAGGAGAATGGCTACTACCCTGTTTCTCTGAAAATAAGACATCCCCTGATACAGTCTGCCGTTATCCTGTCACCTGCTGCTATAACGTATTCTGTCCTTGCTGAGCTTTACGAGCTGTTGTTAGTTCCCCTGGTGGCCTGACGCCACCATACCATACATTGTCCCTGCTCTGCTGTACAAGTGTGCTGTGGTTAACTCCCCCTGGTGGGCGGAAGCTGCTATACCGTATGTTGTCCCAGCTGTGTTGTACAAGTGTGGTGTGGTGAGCTCCCTCTGGTGGCCTGACGCCACCATACCAATATGTTGTCCCAGCTGTGTTGTACAAGTGTGCTGTGGTGAGCTCCTTCTGGTAGCCAGAAGCCACCATACTATATGCTGTCCCTGCTGTGCTGTACAAGTGTGCTGTGGTGAGCTCCCCCTGGTGGACGGAAGCCACCATACCGTACGTTGTCCCTTCTGTACTGTACTAGTGCGCTGTGGTGAGCTCCACCTGGTGGCCGGAAGCCGCCATACCATACGCTGTCCCTGCTGTGCTGTATGAGTGTGCTGTGGTGAGCACAATTCATGATGGACAGAGAATCTGGCACACAAAATATGAACTACTACTACAAAAGGTGGTCTTTTCCTAGAAGTGTTTTTTTGGGGAGGTGCCACTGTACTAAGTAAAGGTACAGTATATTGGTATACACCTGTACCAGCAGAGAGCCATGTAGTTAAAAGTAAAACTGTGTACTGTATAGTCTTTATTAGTGGATAGAGATGAGCACAGCTCCAGCATGCTCAACCCCGATTGTTGGGCCTAGGGAGGGAAGAATACAGCCCTAGGGAGTCTGGGAAACATGGAAACAGCCACAAGTTTTCGCACGCCTCTTAGTAAATCCGATCGGCCCTGCGCCGGTGCAGCCATTGCTCAGGAATCTACACCTGCTCAGAGCCTGGTATAAACAACGGCCGTTATCTGATACGTAGTGTGAATTCAACAGCCGTAGTTACATTGCATTGCAGTCATTATAGGGAACCTCAAAATAAGGGCCGTAGTTTTGCGGCGCGGACAACGGCCGTTATTTTACGTAGTGTGAACATAGACTAAAACAGCTGATGGGTTTACAAGGAACTTGGAGTCATGTGAATTCCCTGTGTCCTCCTTGCACTACTAGTGCACTATAAAAGAACGGGATTACAATAATGAAAGTGTATTAACCCCTTCCCGCTCTGAAGCAGCAAAAAGTGAAAACAATATTAGGCTATGTTCACACAATGGACGAACAACGGCCATTGTTGCACTGAAAATTGCATTGATTTCATAATAAACAACAGCCGGAAATAATTGACAATACTTGACGTATTTAACAGCTACAACAGCCATTCTTGTCATAAAAAATAAGTTGTGTGAACAAAGTCCAAAAGAATATATTTAAAAAATTTTTTAAGTTTTTTGTTGCCTTAAAGGGGCTGTCCAACCAGGACCCCTTTTTGTTCTAGGGCCAGGGAGGGGGTAGGGGAAAAAAAAATAACACACACTTACCTCCCTGGCTCCTGCACTACCGCTTGTACTCAGCCGGTGCAGTTCCTGTTGTTCTGTCGCTTCCCAGTGACTTAATAAACAGGCCCACTCAGCAATTTAGCAGCTGCAGTGCTATCCTGCTTCTATATGGCTGAGCCTATTACATCACATCCCTGAACCCAGAAGAGTAAGCACAAAGGGGTCCGGGGTGTGGGAGTATGTGCGGCAGTGCAGGGAACCAGGGAGGTAAGTGTGTGATATTTTTTTCTCCTCTCCCCTTCCTTGCCCAGGTGGAAAAAGGGATCCTGGTTGCACAAACTCTTTAAAGAGAATCTGTCACTAGGTTTATGCAGCATAACATAAGGGCAATATAAACTAGTGACTGAAATCTTGAATAGATCGGTGTATTACTTACATCATTCTGTGCAGCCGTTCTCCTAATATGCAGGAGAATAGGATTCTTGCCACACCCCTCCCCCCGCCCCCCAGCTGCTTAGTGACAGGTGACTGCCTATACACAGCATGGATAGATAACTACCAATCAGCAGCTGGTGGGTGAAGCTTTCTGCTTCTCATGAATATCTAGGACTACTGAGCTCATGCACATAATGGAGAGGACTGCTTATTGTCCATGTTATTCAGGAGGAGATCTCTGGATCAGCTGCACAGAACAATGTCAGTTACACATCATCCTGTTCAGCTTCTTCTCTCACTATTTTATACTACCCTGAGATAGGGCAGCAGAAACTGTTTTAGGGTGCGTTCACACCTACAGGATCCGCAGCAGATTTGATGGTGCAGATTTGATGCTGTGTTCAGTTAATTAAATGAAATCTGCTGCGGATCTGCTGCGGATCCGGTAAGTGTGAACGTACCCTTAAGGTCAAAATTGTTTCAGTACCTAAAGGCCTTTAAGAAACAATCCCTGTTCATAAGGCCTATTAGACTTTAAAGGGGACCAGTTTGTTTCCCCAACTTGCTATCTATTGTTCCTTTATGTTCCATTATGTTCTCTAATTGCGGCTCCTTTAAACATGTGATAACAGATAAAACCACGGACGGCAGCCAAATAAAATAACCTCAATGAACGCCAAGACTATGGTCAGGGACACATGTACAACCTGATTATAGAGGCGATGAAGAGAATGATAGGAACGGTTTATAGATAAATATTCCCGGTAATCAGATACAACGAGGATTAGACTTCAGATCTGACCATCTCTTCACTTTATTAGGACAAGGAGAACATTTCCGATTATCCTTCACTGCCAAAAACTCTCTTCTTAGAAATTATATGAGCAATAATGAAAAAAAATAAAATTAAAATAAAAAAAATTGCCCCCAGGTAATGTGTTAAAGGGGGTTATCCAGGATTAGTGAAAGCATGACACTGACAAAACAGCGCCACCTCTGTCCTCAGGTTTTAAACAACTTTTAAACTTGCAGCCCTGTGTCAAATTGACGTGGCCTAGAATGTCTGTGCCCAAGGCCTGCACCGCCCCTCCGTCTCTCCTCCCCGCCCTCCTTATCATAAGGAATGCCCCAGGCAGGATTTCTCCTATTCATCACCTTTCTGAACACTGCACATGTGCTGGATTGTTATGGCCTATGTGCAGTGTTCAGACAAGTGATGATTAGGAGAAATCCTTCTAGGGGTTTTTCTAATGAAGAGGGCGTGGAGGAGAGACGGAGAGGCGGTGCAGGCCTAGGGCACAGATACTCAATGCTATGCCAGTTTGACACAGCGCTGCAGGTTTAAAAGTTGTTTTTTAGGACAATAACTGCATCACCTGCCAAACAGACCCCAGGACAGATCTTGGATTAAAAGCAACTATCCAAAGGTACAAGGGGTTTGGGGGAGTCAGATTGTGGGTACAATGTGTATAAATGCTATATGGGTCTACCACCCCCTGGAATAAAGTGAGAAAGAATAATTATTTTACTACAACCACAAATAGTAACTATTAGGGCATGTGGGCACAGGGAAAACAGTACCAAGAAATTCCCATCGATTTCAATGGGAGTTTTAGGAAAATTATAACATACAGTTCACTGCTATTGAACTCAATTGGAGATGACTTTGGGTAGTAAATCACAATATTTGACTAATTTAGGGGAAAAAATATCTAAATAATTTCTTTTTTTTTTTTAATGAGTAGATCCATCAGATGAGATGATGAGCCCAGAAATCAAAAGACAGGGAAATGCAGTCTTTTCACTCTCTAATATACAAATGGAGCCATTTGTTTCATTCACAACGGCCCTTAAAGGGAATTTATAATTACATTTTGCTGCCAGAATTCTGCTTCTAAAATTTATATGAACAATAATGGGAAAAAAGCGCCAAGTAATGCGTTACCATCCATTATCCCAGTCTGTGAATGCCGCATTAAAATGTTTGGGCTTCTGGATTTAATGACACACATAAAGTCATTTGTTTTATTTAGAATGAGGAGAGCCATTAAAGGGAATATATCGCAGCAGTTCCTGACAGTTGCTTTACAGCACTGGACATATGTTGTGAGCATGCTCTGTACTGGGGGCATGGAGGGCATGGAGCTGCCTCTATCTCCTATAGTGAGTGGTGGATCCTGTGTTATCTGCCTCCAGCTTTATAATGGTGGTATCATAAATGGACTTATTATCTGTACAGAATGATGAATCTATTGGATATAAAAAGGTATGAACGTGGTAGCTGTGAGGGAAGCATCTCCTTGCATAGAGTCCATCATGGAGGGGACTCTAAGAAGCTCCATAGCAGCAGTACAAACACCAAAATCATCTTGTTACCATTCAGAAGGGTCAAAGGGTTTGCCAGCCAGAACTTATTTCCACTTTATGCCTTTCCCCTGGGCACACCGAACAAACCCTTTTATGTAATCTAACCATGAAGATTTTTTTAATGTCTTAAAAAAAATACAAGTATACGTCAAAAGAAATCAATTCATTTACAATAAATTTCCTTAGAGTGTAGCTGTCACTTTTTTTTTTTTTTGCAGAAATCAATAGTACAAGCAATTTTAATTAACCATGTAATATGTTTTATTAGGCAAAAAAAGCCTCTTCCCTCTTACTTCTTATCTGCTTATTATCAGGCAAAGTTGTCTCCTGCTGTTTCCATTATAACCTATGGAGGTGGGAGGGGCTGAGGGGGATGAGTGAGCAGGAAGAGGAGACAAGCAGCTGTACAGTTTGGAGACTGTCTAGGCAGATAAACCACTGGATCCACAGGTCAGAAAGATCAGTGATTATCTGGGAGCTTGGTGAGAGAAGATTGCAGGATGTTGTTGTCAGGATAGGGACAGGGAGACACAAGGACAGGTGAGTCCTGAAGCTGGCACCCGCCCCACTGGCCCTACCTACTTGCCCCAGATGCCCTAGGTGGCAAACGGACAACTGGACGGCAGTCCCTGTACTGCTAGAGTGCAACACGAAACAAAACAAGACAGACACACACAATAAGAGCGAGGTCAGAATTCCGGGTCAGCAACAGTCTAGCGGCGAGGTACAAAAACGTGTCCAAGGGATAGTCAAAATACAAGCCAAAAGGTCGGGTAAACAGGATTATCTAAGTCAGGGGAAATGCGAGGTTAAGAAACACTAGGAGTACTAGGCTCTATCGCAGGCAACCAAATGAGGACAGGGAGAGTACTTATACAGCCCGAAGTCCCAGCCCCCTCAATCCGATTGGAGCTGAGACTCCAGGCTCAGTGAGAGAGATACTTTAACTGAGGCAATCAGCCGTCAGTCACATAACCGCTCAGCTGGGGAAGCAGGAGCCCAGCTGCGGCTAACTCTGAGTGCCAGCACACTCCAGCAGACCGGCTGCCAGGGACGCTGTCGGCGCGCCCCTAGCAACCAGCCGTGCACTAAGGACGCCGTCAGCATCTTTCCGAGGCCAGCCACGCGCTTCCGGCTCTCTCTCTGGTCGCATCATAGTCACAGCAGGCCGGCTGCTAGGGACGCTGTCGGCGCGCCCCCAGCAACCGGCCATGTGCATCACCAGGGACACCGTCGGCTCTGCCCTGAGTCCAACCGCGCGCTCTGGCAGGGCTAGGAGCCGGGCGTGCTGCTCGGATCCTGACAGTTGTGCTGTGCAGGGCTAACTTTTCTCCTCTCTTTGCTCACTCATCCCCACTCGGCTCCTCCTCTCTCCATAGACCATAATCTACACAGAAATCCTGCTTCTTCTGAAGTGTGTGTATGCGTGTATGTGTGTGTGTGGGTGGGGGGGGGGGTAGGAAAACGTATTTTTGAGCACACAAGGAAGCTCTTTTGCTTAATAAAACCTATTACAGAGTTTCTTAAAATCACTTGTACTAATGATACTTATTGATTTCTGAAAAGTGACATTGACATGACAGCTACACTTTACATTTGTCATCTACTTTAGAGAGGTCCTGATTGTCCAATATTTTAAGAAGAATAAAAATGATGTGATATTAAATGTTTTATAATTTTATTGGCGCTGTCATTCTGGAGGTTCTCGACTCTCTTCTATACCCTGGCGGATCCTGATAATCCCAGATTTAAAAAAAAAAAAAAAAAATTCTCTATTACGTTAATTGAACTGCATAATTTAGTCATAAATTCTTTGACCGTACACTCATGGAAAAATAATGACTCGCCTCTCACAAAAAGAAAATGTGTAACTAATTCTAATTTATTAAAATGAGGGGTTTTTTTGCGCCGCCGTTCATCCATTTACATTAGCGCCGATGAGCGCGGCTAATTATAATTAATTCCGGCCAACGTAAGGATTTGCAAATTAATTTCAACAGACAGTAAAATACTATTAAGCCTGAGATGCACTGACGTCTGAGGTCACGACCTCTGGGTATCATACAGGCTTAATGCAGACAAGTCCCGAAAATAATGATATGCAAGGGGGCGCCGGGGTCAACAATGACCATAAATCCCCATCCTATGGAGAAGGAATCGTATGTACAAAGGAATGTGATGAAAACAATTAGATTGGCAATTATCAGGCGCTGAAGTTAATTTTCTCCACAAGAAGAGCGAGGCTTTTACGCTTTTCACTCTTTGTCGCCCGAGCGTTGTCAAGAGATCTCCAGATTTCACAGGACGTTCTCAGCTCATAATGACTAATAACCCTGCAAACGGCCATTATAAGGGACGTCCATCTCCGCAATCACATTTTATTTATTGCTTCAATGCTTCGACAATACAAAGAACCCTACGAAATAGTCTTGATTAAATATGTCCTACCGTTTTGTGTACACAGCTTATACGCAGTCCGGTGGAGCTGTTATTTATTGGGATAGAAAAATAACTCTTGAGTTGTTTTTGTCTCGTGACACATTATCAGCTATTATATACCTTTTTGTGTGTATATATATATATATATATATATATATATATATACAGTGTATATATATATATATATATATATATATATATATATATATATGTGTGTGTGTGTAATTGTATTTTTTCCTTTTCCCCCCAGATTTTTTCATAATATTTACGTTTTATTTTTTACTTTCATTCTTGTATTTTTTTTTTACATAACATCTCCCATAGAGGTATAAAAGAACTGTCACATTTTTTCATGTTCTTCTTAATAATATTGAACTGGAATCCACAATATGCATGTATGCACCTTAAGGTTTTAAAGACCGTTGTTTGGCACTCAAAAACAAGGGCCGTTGTAGTAAGTGTCAAACAGCGGGCGCTGTTGCATTTAAACTTTCCTTAATTTCAATGCACAATGGACAGAGATCATTGACATATCAATTATTTCTACAATGCCCATTGTTCTCTATGGGCAGCGGACCTCTGCAGTGCGCACGCTGGGCTTCCGGAGGGGATATTTCCGTCCCGGGACCAGCTCCAGGCACGGGACTTGGAGAGAAGGGGTAAGTATAAGGGTCTCTAGCGGGGGGGTCAGGCGGCCTGTCGGGGGGTGACAGGTTCCCTTTAAAGGACACCACTTCCAATAAACAGAGAGCCTTTTTTGGGGAGAGGGCTGCTTTGCGTATTCTTTTTCCCATTCGAGCATGGATGGTCTATAAGTCTCCTAGTACATTTGTCTCTGTCCTCAAGGAGAACTATTACCCCCTCATTGTTACTTATTACTAATATACATATAGTAGACTTACAGATGGTGACCATAAGGACACATGGGGGGAAACCATAAGGACACATGGGGGGTAACCATAAGGACACATGAGGGGTAACCATAAGGACACATGGGGTGTAACTATAAGGACAAATGGGGGTAACCATAAGGACACACGGGGGGTAACTGTAAGAACACATGGGGGTAACCATAAGGACACATATGGGTAACCGTAAGGACACATGGGGGGTTACTGTAAGGACACATGGGGGGTGTAACCATAAGGACACATGAGGGGTAACCATAAGGACACATATGGGTAACTGTAAGGACACATGGGGGGTTACTGTAAGGACACATGGGGGATGTAACCATAAGGACACATGAGGGATAACCATAAGGACACATGCGGGACACATGGGGTAACCATAAGGACACATGGGGTTAACCGTAAGGACATGGGGTTAACCGTAAGGACACATGGGGTTAACCGTAAGGGCACATGGAGTTAACCATAAGGACACGTGGGGTTAACCATATGGACACATGGGGGGTAACTGTAAGGACACATTGGGGGTAACTGTAAGGACACATGAGGGGTAACCATAAGGACACATGGGGGATAACCATAAGGACACATGGGGGGAAACTATAAAGACACACGGGGGGTAACCGTAAGAACACATGGGGGGTAACCATAAAGACACATGGGGGTAACCATAAGGACACATGGGGTAACCATAAGGACACATGAGGGGTAACCATAAGGACACATCTGGAGTAACAGTAAGGACACATGGGGGTAACTATAAGGACACATGAGGGGTAACCATAAGGACACATGGGGGTAACCATAAGGACACATGAGGGGTAACCATAAGGACACATGGGGTAAACCATAAGGACACATGGGGTTAACCATAAGGACACATGAGGGGTAACTGTAAGGACACATGGGGGGTAACCATAAGGACACATGGGGGGTAACCATAAGGACACATCTGGAGTAACAGTAAGGACACATGGGGGGGGGGGGGTAACCATAAGGACACATGGATTGAACAGGAGATGTAGACACTAAATAATTGGGGATTTTGATCAGGGCCATTGTCAGAGTTACTCAATGTTCCATACCAGGTGCTCCGGAGCACTATAAGAAACCATCTAGATATCCTTTACCGGCAGATGGTCAAAGTTCAACTTGTTTCGAAACACAATAACTCAATCCATTGTTTATAGGAACAGAATGTCACTTCCTCTAACCGATTAGCGAACCCTCTGCTCTATGTAACATGCCGCCCGCAGTGTGGACGAGGTACAATCTGTAATTTGGATGAGTCGCGTCGCTCCAACACTCTACGTGTAATTGTTACCTATGATGAATGTGTGACTCATGTTCTGACTTTTTGTTCCTTATTGGCAAATATTAATTTGCTTTCCCTTTATAAGGTATGTAGGTCGTGTTTCTTTCTACTGACAAAGAACCCACATTAAGGTTATTTTTGAATTTCCTCTGACCGTATGCCAGTGCTTATCTCTTCTGTCGTTCAGGCTCCTATTTTGGCTGTTGTGTGAAGCTAGGGGAGCCGGCCCTGACTGCCAGGGAAATGGACACTTTGTTTCCCGTTATGTGGTGCAGGGTGGACAGCCAATGAGGAGTCTGGAGCAATGGGCAGATCAGAGAAGGTTCAGGCGCTCCACATAGGCACTTAAAGGGGTATTCCACTCAAACCTAACTTTTGATATGTTGCTGCCCCTGGTGAGACTAACAATTCCTTCCATACTTGTTATCTATTCAGCCTCCTTCTTCTGAAGACACAAAAATCTGTGTGTGAGATTTTCTCTCTGTCTCCCCCTCCTTCCCGCTCCCATCTGAGACTGCTAATGTAAACAAGTCACAGACAGGCTTTATCGGTAACTCAGTAGCATCTTTGTAATGCTGGGAGGGATATTATGAGGTCAAGTTGCTGATAAACTCACTGTGATTAATCCTCCCAGCATTACAAAGAAGCTACAATGTTGCAGATACAGCCAGTCAGGGACTTGTTTACATCAGCCATGTCAGAAGGGAGGGGGGAGAAGGGGGAGTGGAAGGAATTGTTAGTCTCACCATGAGCAACCACATATGGGCAACAACATATCAAAGTGGAATACCCCTTGAGCTGAGAGGCGTGGAGAAAGGACGTACTCGAGAGTCCACGGGCGGGGGTTCCAAGCAGAATCTCTGTGCCAATTACATGGAGCAATAATCACCCGATTCAGCAGATCATCGCTCCGTGTAATAAAGACAACAATCCTTAGTCCTTATTTAAGGCAAGAGCGGCAGGGACATCGCTAAATATATATATATATATATATATATATATATATATATATATATATATATAAATCCAATATAGAAATAGAACTCTTTATTTCATCATGAAAAACAGCAGACACAGTGTGGACAAAGATCAAAGCAGACGCTAGGCAGGTCTGGTAACAGCCTGTTTCACGCTATTGCACTTCTACGGACCACAGTATGTAGTCAGTAGAAGCGCAATAGCGTGAAACAGGCTGTTACCAGACCTGCCTGGCGTCTGCCCTGGTCTTTGTCCACACGAAGATCTAGCATATTGGCATTGGCTTATTGAGTCCATGCAACATGGCCTTAAGGGTCATTGCTAGAGATGAGCGAACCTGGAGCATGCTTGAGTCCATCCGAACCCGAACTTTCGGCATTTGATTAGCGGTGGCTGCTGAAGTTGGATAAAGCCCTAAGGCTTTGTGGAAAACATAGATATAGTCATTGGCTGTATCCATGTTTTCCAGACAACCTTAGGGCTTTATTCAACTTCAGCAGCCACTGCTAATCAAATGCCGATCGTTCGGGTTCGGATCGACTCAAACCCGAACCCGGTTCGCTCATCTCTAGTCATTGCCCATTTTGGGGGCTGCTGTTTAGGGTGAATTGTCCAAGTGTGTAGAGACAGTGGCTGAGAACTCGACAACAAGATCATCTTTAACCCCTTAAGGACAGAGCCTGAAATGGCCTTAATGACAGAGACAAATTTTATGAATATGACCAGTGTCACTTTAGTCATTAATACCTTCGGGATGCTTTTACCTATCCGTCTGATTCTGAGATTGTTTTCTCGTGACATATTGTACTTTACATTTCTGGTAAATTGGAGTCGATACTCATAACAAATCTTTATGAAAAAAAACCAAATAATGTGAAAAAATGTGAAAAAATGCATTTTTCCAACTTTGAAACTTTTTTGCGTATACAGAAAGTGGTTATACCACATAAATTATATATTAAATAGCATTAGCAACATGTCTACTTTATGTTGGCGGCATTTATTAAACTATCTTTCATTTTTTTTAGACGATAGGAAGCTTAAAACATTAGCAGCAAATTTCCAAATTTTCAGTAAAATTTCAAAATCAGATATTTTTAGGGACCTGTTCAGGTTTAAAGTGTATTTGAGGGGCCTGTATGTTAGAAAGCCCCACAAAGCACCCCATTTCAGAAACTGCACCCCCCAAACTCTGCAAAAGCACATCCAGAAAGTGTTTTAACCCTTTAGGGGAGTCACAGAAATAAAAGCGAAGTGTGTAAGGAATTTGAAAATTTTAATTTTCTGTGCAGAGATTTTATTGTAATCCAATATTTTTCATAATTATAAACCTATTACCAGAGAAATGCACCCCAATAATTATTGCCCCGTTTCTGCAGTTTATAGAAATACCCCATATGTGACCCTATTGCGCTATTTGACGCAACCACAAGCCTCAGATATAAGGGAGCGCCTAGTGAATTTCAACGCCTCCGTTATATTTGGTCATTTTTGACTGTACCACTTCAGGTTGGCAGAGGCTCTGGGGTGTCAAAACCTAAAAAACACCCCTAAAGGGACACCATTTAGAAAACTACACCCCTCAAGGAATGTAACAAGGGGTGCGGTGAGCATCTGGACCCCACAGGTGCTTCACAGATTTTCCGAACAATATGGCGTGAAAAAAGAAAAATTTATTTTTTACACTAAAACGTTGTTCTAGCCTTCAATTTTTCATTTTCTTAAAGGGATAAGAGGCAAAAAAAGACAAAAAATGTGTAGCGCAGTTTCTCCCGAGTACAGAAATACCCCACATGTGGCGATAAAGTGCCAAGGGGGCGCAGGACGAGCCTCCAAAGGGAAGGAGCGCCAATTGGCTTTTGGAAGCTGAATTTCACTGAAAAGGATTTCAAGGGCCATGTCGCATTTACAGAGCCCTCGTGCTGCCAAGACACTGGAAACCCCCCACAAGTGATTCCATTCTGGAAACTACACCCCTCAAGGAATCTAACAAGGGGTGCAGTGAGCATATGGACCCCACTGGTGACGGGCACAAATGTGGAACAATGTGACGTGAAAGGGAAAAATTTCATTTTTTCACTTTCATGGCACAAATGTGCCCATCATCAAGGGGTTCATATCCTCACTGCACCCCTTGTTAGATTCCTTGAGGGGTGCAGTTTCCAGAATGGGGTCACTTGTGGGGGGTTTCCACTGTCCTGGCAGCACGAGGGCTCTGTAAATGCGACATGGCGTTCATCATCCATTCTAGCCAAATCCAACTTCCAAAATCCAAATGGCGCTCCTTCCCTTCGGAGGCTTGCCCTGTGCCCACATGACGCTTTATGTCTACATGTGGGGTATTTACGGACTCGGGGGAAATTTCTCTACATATATTGTGTGTTTTTTTCTCTTTTAACCCCTTGTGAAAATGATAAATTCAAGGCTAAACCAACATTATAGTGTAAAAAATGTAATATTTCATTTTCACGCCACATTGTTCCACATTTGTGCCCGTCACCAGTGGGGTCCATATGCTCACTACACCCCTTGTTACATTCCTTGAGGGGTGTAGTTTCCATAATGGGGTCACTTGTGGGGGGTTTCAACTGTCTTGGCAACACAGAGGCCTTTTGAATGCAACATGGCCCCTCAAAATCCATTCCATCCAAATCCAGCCTTCAAAAACGAAATGGCGCTCCTTCCCTTCGGAGGCTTGCCCTGCGCCCACATGGCGCTTTATGTCCACATGTGGGGTATTTACGGACTCGGGGGAAATTGCGCTACACATTTTGTTTTTTTTCTCCTCTTTTAACCCCTTGTGAAAATGATATATTCAAGGCTAAACCAACATTATAGTGTAAAAAATGTAATATTTCATTTTCACGCCACATTGTTCCACATTTGTGTCCGTCACCAGTGGGGTCCATATGCTCACTACACCCCTTGTTACATTCCTTGAGGGGTGCAGTTTCCATAATGGGGTCACTTGTGGGGGGTTTCAACTGTCTTGGCAACACAGGGGCCTTTTGAATGCAACATGGCCCCTCGAAATCCATTCCATCCAAATCCAGCCTTCAAAAACCAAATGGCGCTTCTTCCCTTCGGAGGCTTACCCTGCACCCGCATGGCGCTTTATGTCCACATGTGGGGTATTTCCGTACTCAGGGGAAATTGCTCTACACATTAAATGTTTTTTTTTATCTTTTAACCCCTTGTGAAAATGAAAAAACATGACAAGATTAATAATTTAGAGTAAAAATTTTACAAAAATTACACTAAATGTTGGTCTAGCCTTGATTTTTTTCCATTTCCACAAGGGGTTAAAAAAGAAAATGAACACAAAACGTGTAGGGTAGTGTCCCCTGAGTACGAAAATACCCCACATGTGGGCATAATGTGCCATATGGGCACAGGGCAAGTCACCAAAGGGACAGAGCGCCATTTAGAGGCTGGAATGGAGGATGGAGGCCATGTCGCAATTACAAAGCTCCTGTGCTGCCAGGACAGTAGAAACCCCCGACAAGTGACCCTATTCTGGAAACTACACCCCATAAGGAATCTAACAAGGGGTGCAGTGAGCATATGGACCCCACTGGTGACGGGCACTTACGTAGAACATGTGCCGAGAAAATAAAAAATACAATTTTTTTCATTTTCACGTCCCAAATGTGGCCGTCACCAGGGGGCCATATCCCCGCTGCCCCCCTTCTTAGATTCCTTATGGGGTGTAGTTTCCAGAATGGGGTCACTTGTGGGGGGTTTCTACTGTCCTGGCCGCACAGAGGCTTTGTAATTGCATCATGGCATCCTCTAATGGGAATGGCAGCCATACCGACTTAGCTGGGGAAAAGGGACAATTCTAATTTATTTGGGGGTATTAGGCCAATTATTAGTTTATAAGGTTGGAAATGACAGGTGTCCATCAAACTCAACCTGTGTTGATCCAGAGGAAGGCAAAAAAAAACCCTCGTAAGGCAGACGACAGTAGCCTCATCACAGGGGAAAAATTCCTTCCCGACTCCATAATGGTGATCAGAATAATCCCTGGACCAACGTGACCCCTGAAATAGGAATAAGGGACAGAATTTAGATAATGTAGAACCCCAATGACGTGTGGTACGCCTTGGAGCGATCCAGTATGCAGAGGCCGGGGGGATCAGGACAGGTGTCACACTGGAAAATGGTGTCCTTCCTGATCCCCCTGTTACCCCACACTCTGCACTTCTTCTGGGGTCTCCCTTTCTCCAGTGTGGGGGACGTCACCTGGAAAATGTTGTCCTGGTGCGATACGGGGTCCCTCATATCCAGAAGCGCTGGGTCCGCTCCATGGCTGCTAAATATTAGGGCTTTATTACTACTTCTGATATTTTCGGATCGTGCCGCAAGCTACAGTAGCTCGGGCAGCGAGGGACCGGAAGAGGGGGGTGCTGGTATAAAAGTTATCCCCGCACAGGTGGTGACCTTTATCCCGCAGTGGGAAGATCAGTTCCCGGACGATCTCCCCACTAACTCCAAGGATGGGGGGGAAGGGGGCATCTGGGGCTGGATTCGGGTGTCCCTTCCTACATACACTCTTAGGCTGGGTTCACACTATGTATATTTCAGGCAGTATTTGGTCCTCATGTCAGGTCCTCATAGCAACCAAAACCAGGAGTGGATTGAAAACACAAAAAGGATCTGTTCACACAATGTTGAAATTGAGTGGATGGCCGCCATATAACAGTAAATAACGGCCATTATTTCAATACCACAGCCGTTGTTTTAAAATAACAGCAAAAATTTGCCATTAAATGGCGGCCATCCACTCAATTACAACATTATGTGAACAGAGCCTTTCTGTGTTTTCAATCCACTCCTGGTTTTGGTTGCTATACAGCCTCACAAATACAGCCTCAAATATACATAGTGTGAACCCAGCCTAAGGGTACGTGCACACTGCGGAATCGCGACAGATAACCCTTCGTGCATTCCACAGCTGGCACCCACCGGCGGACTGATGCAGGCGCACGTCTCCACACGTGTCATAGACTCCATTCTATGCACGGGCGGATTCCGCTCTCCGTCCAACGTGTTCATTCTTTGGATGGACGACGGATTCCGCCCGTGCATAGAATGGAGTCTATGACACGGGTGGAGACATGCGCCCGCATCAGTCCGCCGGCGGGTGCCAGCTGCGGAATGCACAAAGGGTTATCCTTCGCCATTCCGCAGTTTGCACGTACCCGAAATCTGTAAGTGTACCCTGAGGTACTGTCACAGAGTGTGTAGAATTTCACACCATGCAGTCATCTCTTATTGGGACGGTACTGGCGGAAAAGACGTGTCTGGGGGGCAGCGTACGCTACGCTACTCCCAGACACGTCACTGGATGATGAGGATGAATGGAGGAAAGAAGGATCCTCACTGGCTGTTTCGGTGTCGGAGGCAATAATAACGTATCCCTCTGACGCCGAAAACACCCTGGGGGCCATCTTTATATGGGGACTAGTATATGGGGTATGTAGTGGTGTAGTGTCAAACTTTATTCAATGTAGTGTGGTGTAATGTAGTGTTTTTTACGTGTTTTTTTACAGTAAGTATAAAAAAAAAACCTACGCCAACAAAGGAGTTGCTGATAAATGTCGCACTTATGTGCGGCACTTATAAGCAGACCGTGGCAGTAGAATATAGAAAAAAAACACCCTACGCCAAAAAGGAGGAGTTGCTGATTAGCAGCGCACTTTCGTGCGATGCTGATCAACACTCAGCGGCGATAGGGTGCGGAAAATAGAAAAAAAAAAATTTGGGAAAAAAAAATAATTTTTTTTTATATTCTGAATATCCCTGTAGCTGCTGATAAGTGTATTACACATATCAGCCGCTAGGGGGCAGCAGAGCGCAAAATCCGGAAAATGACGAGGCTGGAGCCGAAAATAGCCGAAAGAAGACGACGAGGACCGCCGGAAAGACCCGAAGACCGAACGGAATGACGGAGGACGCCGCGAACCCGGAAGACGCCGATCAGGAGCCCGGGACAGGTGAGTAATGTACAAATACCTGCTCTGGACCCCTCGGCTACCTAGCTGAGGGGTCCAGGGCAGGTATTTACTATTTTGTGGGACTCTGATCGCCGTGCCACCGGCCCGATCGCCGTGAACGGCCGGCCGGCCGTTCACGGCGATCGGGCCGGTGGCACGGCGATCAACATTACTTTTTACAGTAATGGCGGTCGGTGCCGTCCTCGGACAGCACCGACCGCCATTTTTTTCCGGGTCATCGGGTCACCGATGACCCGGAAAGGTTCCGATCGCCGCTATTGGCTGATCTGAATTGATCAGCCTATAGCAGCGATCGTAAGCACGGGGGGTGTTAACCACCCCCCGTGCCGAGAAGCTATGATGGCCTGCTATGATTTATAGCAGGCCATCTTCCCCGACCGCTGTGTGTGAACACGCAGCGATCGGGGAAACATCGGGCGTAAATTTACGCCCTGATGCGCTAAGTACCATGGCGCCAGGGCGTAAGTTTACGCCCGATGTCGTTAAGGGGTTAATCTTACAAGAACAATTATATATTGGTTAGTGCTTAGTCACATGAAGCAGAATAGTTAAAAAAAATTAATTCCAATAATCCGAAAGTCAAACACAGAGTTGAATACAAAGGAGAGAAGAAGGATTTCATTTATATGTTTACCTTCTTCTAAATCTATTGGATTTAAAGGGGTTCTCTAGTGGTGGATCCAGTGAAAAATATATTTTACTCTTTTTTTTTTTTTTAAATAAGACCCTCTGTATGATAGAGAGATGCTATTCCTGCATTGCCATCTGTTTCATTCCAGTTCTGCTACATCCATAGGTTCCATTACTGCAGCTAGGTCATGTGACCATCGCTCAGACCACCACAAAAGGTATTGTTTTACGTGCAGAGAGTGGTCTGTGCTCCATCAGCAGACGTCTTGTGAACTACAGGAAGACATCAGATCCCTCCTGGCAGCTCTCAGACCCCTCCCCTTCTTTCCTAGCTGAATCTGTATACTGCTGATGCTACCGCTATCTCCCGAAGCTGTGCTAACATGGGGTTTGCCCCTTTTTTTTCTTTGTTTTTGGTGTGATTTCCCCCCCAAAAAAAATGCTGCAACAATTGTGCTATTATACTGAAATTGCACACTATTTTTTTTTTTGTTAAAAATGTATAATTTTTTTTATCATGGTTTTGGAAAACTGCAGCAAAAACCACAGCTTAGTTGCATCTGAAAACATTAAATCTTCAAAACAGACCTAAATCATCACCCAATTCCCCTTTTTAATAGAAGTAAATGACAAATCATTGGCACTTTCTGACGCCAGTTGATTTGAAAGATTTTTTTTTTTCTGAAGTCCCCTTTAAGAATTCACATTAGTGAGAAAACAGAAAACAAGATGGCTGAAAACCCATGCATTTCACATCAGCTAAAACAGGTAAGTACAAGGCACACAAAATTATTCTGTATATCCTTCTTCTGGATCAACACTCTATAGTCTAAACTAGATTTTGCCCCATTCTGCCTTGTGTGAAACATACAATACGGCTGCACACACATATTACAGGTCATCTCTGTCACCCCGGCTCTCCTGCCACTGGCGATCTAGCGGAACCTCTGTACAAATCTGTATGGTAATAAGACTGGCAAACAATTAGAGCGTGATTCACTGAGCTTAG